>NW_016804690.1:380190-405951 GCF_001698545.2 Rhinopithecus bieti
TTTTTTTTTTTTTTTTTTTTTTTTTTTTTTTTTTTTTTTTTTTGAGAAAGAGTCTTGCTCTATCACCCAGGCTGGAGGCTGGAGTGCAATGGCGCTATCTCAGCTCACTGCAACCTCTGCCTCCCGGATTCAAGCAATTTTCCTGACTCAACCTCCTGAGTAACTGGGATTACAGGCGCCTGCTACCATGCCCGACTAATATTTGTATTTTCAGTAGAGGTGGGGTTTCACCATGATGGCTGGGCTGGTCTCGAACACCTGGTCTCAAGTGATCCACCAGCCTCGGCCTCCCAACGTATTGGTATTAGAGACATGAGCCACCACACCCAGCCTACTGCCATACATTTCTATACTCTGATATATATGGGTTTCTTTTCTTGTGGTTTTTTTGTTTGCTTGTTTGTTTTTGAGACAGTCTTGCTCTGTCACCCAGGCTGGAGTGCAGTGGCGTAATAGCTCACTGCAGCCTCCGCCTCCCAGGGTCAAGTGATTCTCCTGTCTCCGTCTCCCAGGTAACTGGGACTACAGATGTGTGCTACCACACCTGGCTAATTTTGCATTTTTAGTAGAGACGGGTTTTACCATGTTGGCCAGGCTGCTCTCGAACTCCTGACCTCAGGTGATCCACTCGCCTCGGCCTCCCAAAGTGCTAGGATTACAGGTGTGAGTCACTATGCCCGGCCAGAATATTATGGCTTTAATACAGAAAAATCTATCAGTCATTCTTGTATTGACTCTCATCTTGCTTATGTAGAACAGTATTTTTTACCCTTCCTTATATTTTTGAGTATGGATTATGATTCTGTTAGTGTTATATTCCCCAGGAGTGATAATAAGGAGCACCAAATTTTTTTTTCTAGAGAAATCAGTGGGGTAAGCTGGGCATGGTAGCTTATACCTGTAATCCCAGCAGTTTGGGTGGCCAAGGCAGGCAGATTGCTTGAGTCCGGGAGTTCAAGACCAGCCTGGGCAACATGGTGAAATCCTGACTCTACACAAAAAAGAAAAATTAGCCAGGTGTGGTGGTGCATACCTGTAGTCCCAGCCACTCGGGAGGCTGAGGTAGGAGGATTGCTTGAGCCTGGAAGGTAGAGGTTGCAGTGAGCTGAGAGCCCACCACTGCACTTCCAGCCTGGGTGACAGAGCAAGACCCCTGTCTCTAAAAAAAAAAAGAAAGAAATGAGGTAAGCCCATTACCACCTCTGTACGTAAAATTTATGGTGAAGAAAAGCAATTAATGACCAAAAACACAGCACCACTTTTCTCATTTCCTTCATTTAAAACTTTTTTGTTGTTTCTGTATCTAAGTGATTTATCCCTCTGCCTGAATTTATACCAACTCCCTGGATGTTTCCTTTCACCTAGATATTGCTGAGGTAACTGTACTTTGTATTATTTGCTTCAAGGAAAAGAGAAAATACCTCATCAGTGTCCCAGATACTCCTGTATGTGTTGCACTAAAAAGATCTGGAACACCTGGCTGGTCTGATGTTGGTGGGTTATCAGAATTTATTAACATTAGTGTCATCCAGGTGCAGTGGCACAAGCCTGTAATCCCAGCACTTTGGGAGGCCGAGATGGAAGGATCGGTTGAGCTCAGGAGTTCGAGACTAGCCTGGGCAATATAGCAAGAGGATCTCTAGAAAAAAATACAAAAATTAGCTAGGCGTGGTGGCACACACCAGTAGTACCAGCTACTTGGGAGGCTGAGGTGGGAAGATTACTTGAGCCCAGGAGGGGAAGGCCGCACGCAGTGAGCTGAGATCACACCACTACACTCTAGCCTGGGCTACAGAGTAAAACCCCGCCTCAAAAAAAAAATTAGTCTCACCAAAGCTGGTATACAACCTCCCACTGTTAAATTTGAGTGACTTTAAAAATAAAATGAGATCTAGAATACCTGATATACTGGGAAATTTGGGGTTCAAAAGCTTAGTCTAGGGCTGGGCGGCTCACTCCTATAATCCCAGCACTTTGGGAGGCCGAGGTGGGCTGATCACCTGAGGTCAGGAGTTTCAAGACCAGCCTGACCAACATGGTGAAACCCCATCTCTACTGAAATTACAAAATTATCCTGGCACCATGGCACATGTCTGTAATCCCAGCTACTTGGGAGGCTGAGGCAGGATAATTGCTTGAACCCGGGAAATGGAGGTTGCAGTGAGCCGAGATCACACCATTGCACTCCAGTCTGGGCAACAAGAGCGAAACTTCATCTCAAAAAAAAAAAGCTTAGTCTGGGTGGGGTGCAGCTCTCACACCTATAATCCCAGCACTTTGGGAGGCTGAGGCAAGAGGATTGCTTGAGGCCAGGAGTTCGAGACTAACCTGGACAGCATAGCAAGACCCATCTCTACCAAAGAAACAAAAGCTAGCTGTAGATTTGCCCCAAGGGAAGTGTATTGTGACGGTTAGATGTTTGAGTAACTCAGAAACATCAGACCTTGGGATCCATTCAGCCTGAGATTGAGTCTCATCTCTTCCTTTATCTAGTGATGAGAACTTGGACAAATAACCCCTCTAAGCCTCACTTTCCTCATTTAGACTGTGGATAATAATAGGATTGCTGGGGAAGTCCACTGATGAGAACACATTTTGCACAGTGTGTGCGTATAGTGGCTCCTTGGAAAATGATCATTGTTATCTCTTTTGCATGGGGAAATGTATTATTTTCATGGGGAAGAAAATGTTTTTTTCTTTTTTCCTTTGTATTGAGAGCTGATGGAACTAGATTTATGTCTTTTTAGACAGGGGCAAGTGTCCGAGTGGTGAATCAGCTGCTTACAGAGATGGATGGTCTGGAAGCACGCCAGCAGGTTTTTATTATGGCAGCCACTAACAGGCCAGGTAAGAAATAAAAATATTGTAACACAGATGAATCTAAAACTTACAGCATTTCCATAGAAGAGATTCAGATAATTAAAATAAAAGTAAAACTTGTAGCATTTATAAACAATATAATTCACACGCATCCTAGGAAAGGAAGATTAAATTTGGACAATCCCTTTTTGGTTCTGTGAAAGGAAACTTCGTAGTTGAAATAAAGGCTTAGAAAGCTTTTGCATAAGCTGTAGTAAAAAGCATAGTATTACTGCTTGGATCCCATGAGATTGCTTTTCTGTGTTGATGCTTAGAAAGCTCTTTTTGGCTGAGAACAGTTGCAGCATACACTCTTTTCTGTTTTTTTTTTTGAGACGGAATCTCACTTTGTCACCCAGGCTGGCATGCGGTGGCATGACCTTGGCCCACTGCAACCTCTGCCTCCTGGATTCAAGTGATTCTTCTGCCTCAGCCTCCTGAGTAGCTGGGATTACCGGTGCTGCCACCATGCCCAGCTATTTTTTGTATTTTTAGTAGAGATGGGGTTTTGCCATGTTGGCCAGGCTGGTCTTGAACTCCTGAACCTCAGGTGATCCGCCCACCTCCGCCTCCCAAAGTGCTGGGATTACAGACATGAGCCACACCCGACCAGCATACGCTTTTGACCACAAAAGTATTTTCAGAATTTGTGTTTTATGTTTTCTCGCTAGCTTATAGGAAACAAAAACCATACTCTTCACTCTACTAGAAGTTAAAGATAGATTTTTAAGGTTTTATGCTGGAGCCATGCCCTCATATCTGCCCTTAATGATTACTGAAAATTGTTTTCAAGGTTAAGCATTCTTTGAGAGATTCAGAAAAGGGCTCAAGACTACAGAAGTGCAGAAGGTGGCTCAGAGTTACAACTCTAATCACATGCTTGATCTTTCTGGTGATCCGTCCCCTGCCTGAAGCTATCTGTGGGGCCACTATGCGTCACCATGTTAGCTCAACAAAGATATTCCTGGCACTCAGGAAATTGCAAGGATTTTTGAAGGT
Organism: Rhinopithecus bieti; assembly: GCF_001698545.2. Taxonomy (NCBI): domain Eukaryota; kingdom Metazoa; phylum Chordata; class Mammalia; order Primates; family Cercopithecidae; genus Rhinopithecus; species Rhinopithecus bieti. Next base: position 384,049 of record NW_016804690.1, read on the forward strand.
CTATGCCAGGAATGGTGGGCAAAGACCAATTATATTCTGTATTATACCATAGTAACCTTGGGACTATATTACTTCATCTTGCTGACCATCATTTTGGCACTTTTAAAATGAGGATGATAACACTTAATTGGCAGGATTGCCGCAAAGGTTAGGTGATGTTGGTAATGTATCTACCACAGTGGTAGTAAACAGCAGGTAGCTATTTAGTAATTATTATCATGTTCATAAGCAGTTTGGTAATAGTAGTGGGAACAGTCATTAGGTCATAAAATCACAGTCATCCTAGAAGAAAGTCCCTCAGTTGAACAGAATCACATCTTCCCTTTCATAAGAAGATACAGATCTTTTCTCACATATTTCAAGAAGATGCTTGTCTTAGTCTGTTTTGTGTTGCTATAACAGAATACCTGAAACTGGGTAATTAGTGTTAAAAAGAAAAGAGATTCAGTTCTTCTAGTTCAGGAAGCTGGGAAGGTCAGATTGAGTGGCCTGCATCTGTCAACGGCCCTCTTGCTGCATCATCCCAAGGTGAAAGGGTGGAAGAGCACAAGAGCATGCATGAGAGAGCAAAAGGAAAGTGGCCTGGACAGGAGGAAACCATGGTCCCATGAATAAGGGTGGACAAATAAAGTTTAATTAATTTTACCCTATCTTTGGACATTTATCTCAACTGCCTGAGCTGAACAACTGACTGTTTTCCTCAGCCTACCAAAAAGCATTTTGTATAGCAAAAGATTGGTTTCATTGGAGGAAACCTGGAGAAGAGAGAAGCAGAGAGGAGGGGATCCTGGGGAGTAGGAAATGAGGGCCGTGTTTCTCTCAAAAAAGCCTCTTTGAAGAAATACATTGATCTAGTTTTTTCTGGTGTATGATCATCCTTTTTAAAGTGAGGAGCATAAATTAGTAAGGATGGGCTTAATATCTGTTGGTGGTGAGACAAGAAAATGCTAAAATTATTATCTGTTACTTTATTTAATTGTACTGTCTGGTTTTGACGTATGGCTTGTCATGTATGCAGTGTATTAATAACATCATACAGAAACATAGTTAATAAATGATTAGACATTAAAAAAAAGAAAGAAAGTGGCCAAGCTGGACATGGTGGCTTATGCCTGTAATCCTAGCACTTTACGAGGTCGAGACAGGAGGATCACTTGAGCTTGGGAGTTTAAGACCAGCCTGGGCAACATAGTGAGACCTTGTCTCTATTATTTAAAAAATAGAGAGAGTGGCTAAACATATCCTTTGATCAAGAGTCCACTCCTGCAATAACTTACCCACTCCCTTGGAACCAGCATTATTCATGAGGCAGAGCCCTCATGACCTCATCACTTTTTAAAGGCCCCACCTCTCAACACTGTTTTATTGGGGATTAAGTTTCCAGCACGTGAACTTTGGGGAATACGTTCAAACCACAGCATCAGTCTTTCGTTTCCTGTAATAACATATTCTGTCGTTAACAGCCCTCACCATATTTTAAGTTTGTTTATTTTATTTTATTATTTATTTATTTATTTTGAGACAGAGTCTTGGTCTGCTGCCCAGGCTGGAGTGCAGTGGCGTGATCTCAGCTCACTGCAACCTCTGCCTCCCGGGTTCAAAGGTTTCTTCTGCCTCAGCCTCCCAAGTAGCTGGGACTACAGGCACGTGCCTCCACGCCCAGCTAATTTTTGTATTTTTAGTAGAGACAGGGTTTCACCATGCTGACCAGGCTGGTCTCAAACTTCTGACCTCAGGTGATCTGCCTGCCTCGGCCTCCCAAAGTGCTGGGATTACAGGCATGAGCCACTGCGCCTGGCCTGTTTATTTTAAAACCTGTGTTAAGAATGGCAGATGAATCATAATGTGGTACCAGTGTCTTGTTTTTTTCCCTATGTGTGTATACTGTTTTCCCCTAAAACTCTTCCATCCTTTTTTCCCCTTTAACAAATCTGTTGCATTAATGACCTCCATTTAAAAATAAATGATCTGGCTGGACACGGTGGCTCATGCTTGTAACAACACTTTGGGAGGCCGAGGCCGGCGGATCATAAGGTCAGGAGATTGAGACCATCAGCTAACACGGTGAAACCCCATCTCTACTAAAAATACGAAAAAATTAGCTGGGCGTGGTGGCATGTGCCTGTAGTCCCAGCTACTTGGGAGGCTGAGGCTGAGGCAGGAGAATTGCTTGAACCCAGGAGGCGAAGGTTCCCGTGAGCCAAGATTGCACCACTGCACTCCAGCCTGGGCGACAAAGCGAGACTCTGTCTCAAAAAATATTAATAGTAATAATAAATGTTCTAGATCTTCTTCACTTGTTTTCATGCTTATTTGGCAGTTCTGCTCCATTGTATACTATCATGTGACATTGTTTTGATTGCTTATAACTTCTTGTCTGCTTAGCTTTAAGAATTTCCCCCCTTGTTTGATGTTCTGGTTAGCCGTTGCTGCCTAACAAACTACTGTAAAGCTTAGTGCTTTAAAATCACCATTTGTGGCTGGGTGCAGTGACTCACACCTGTAATCCCAGCACTGTGGGAAGCCAAGGATCACTTGAGGTAAAGAGTTCAAGACCAGCCTGCTCAACGTGGTGAAACTCCATCCCTACTAAAAATATAAAAATTAATTGGGTGTGGTGGTGGGCACCTGCAATCCCAGCTACTCAGGAGGCTGAGGCAGGAGAATCACATGAACCCAGGAGGCGGAGGTTGCAGTGAGCCCAGATCGCACCACTGCATTCCAGCTTGGGCAACAGAGGGAGACTCTGTCTTAAAAAAAAAAAAATCACCATTTTTGCTTGTCTCATAATTTTTAGGTCAGGAATTTGGGATGGGCTTGTCTGGGTGGTTCATCTTGGATCCACATGCTATCAGCTGGAGTGGCTGGACCAGAGAATCCATTCCCACAGTGGCCTCTTTACTCACAATGTCTTCACAATCCTTGGTCTCTCTCCCAACCAAGCCCCCAAATAATTATCTTCTTTTTGGGGTTTGTTTGTTTTGAGGCGGAGTCTCACTCTGTCGCCCAGACTGGAGTGCAGTGGTGTGATCTTGGCTCCCTGCAACCTCTCCCTCCTAGGCTCAAGTGATTCTCCTGCCTCAGCCTCCCAAGTAGCTGGGATTACAGGCATTCACACCACCCCCAGCTAATTTTGTATTTTTTAGTAGAGATGGGGTTTCACCATGTTGGTCAGGCTGGTCTTGAACTCCCGACCTCAGGTGATCCGCCTGCCTCAGCCTCCCAAAGTGCTGGAATTACAGATGTGAGCCACCGTACCTGGCCCCAGTTACCATCTTTTAATGCCTCTTCATGTGACTTGGGCTTCCAGTAGCATGCTTCTCTCAGGGTGCTTGCACTTCTTACATGGTAGGCAGATTCTAAGCATTGAAAATGGAAGCTGCCGTTCTTCTTAAAGGCAAAGTCCAGACTAGGTAAACTCTATTGTTCAGGGTACTGACAGAAAGGCCCAGCTTCAAAAAGAAGAGAAAATGGAAGTGTAAATATATTTGCCGTAGGCTGGGTGCGGTGGCTCACACCTGTAATCCCAGCACTTTGAGACGCTGAGGCAGGAGGATCACCTGAGGTCAGGAGTTCGAGACCAGCCTGGCCAACATGACGAAACCCTGTCTCTATTAAAAGTACAAAAATTAGCTGGGCGTGATGGCGGGCACCTGTAATCCCAGCTACCCAGGAGGCTGAGGCAGGAGAATAGCTTGAACCTGGGAGGCGGAGGTTGCAGTGAGCCGAGATTGTGCCACTGCACTCTAGCCTGGGCAACAAGAGCGAGACTCCGTCTCAAAAATAAATAAATAAATAAATAAATTGATTAATTAAATTAAATAAGTATTATATATATATTTGTGGTCAGCTTTAATCCTTAGTACCTATATTTCTCTTTTTAACACATTCTCCCTTTATTGTGCAAGTTGTTTAGTCATCTTAAGGTTTGGTGTTGTGGATCAGTCATATTAATACAATTTTCTTCAATCTGTAAGGAGATTTGCTCTTTCATTCACCAAATAATTACTGAGTTTTTAATTGTATACCTCGTCCTGCTGAGCTTTGGGAATTCAAAGATGAAAAATCACAAAATTCGTTGCCGACATATATTCTGCTTTGGAGCTGGGGAACAGGGTGGGGTGGGGTGGGAGTAATAAATAAATAAAATGAGGCTGGGCACAGTGGCTCACGCCTGTAATCCCAGCGCTTTGGGAGGCCGAGGAGGATGGATCACCTGGGGTCAGGAGTTCAAGACAAGCCTGACCAACATCGTGAAATACTGTCTCTACTACAAATACAAAAATTAGCTGGGTGTGGTAGTGGGCACCAGTAATCCCAGCTACTTGGGAGGCTGCGGCAGGAGAATGGGTGGAGGTTGCAGTGAGCTGAGATCGTGCCTTCGCACTCCAGCCTCAGTGACAGAGCGAGCCTCTGTCTCAAAAAAAAAGAAAAGAGTAACAGGGTGAGAGGATAGAGAGTGACTAGTGGTTAGGGAGGGGAGGCTAATTTAGGTGCTGTTGCCTGGGAAGACTTCTTCAGAAAATGGCATGTGTACATGAACCCAAAGGATGTGAACCAAGCCATGCAGAAATCTGGGAGATGAGGGTATTCCAGATACAGAACAAATGGTATACCGGCCCTGAGAGGAAAACAAGCTTGGCATGTTGGAAAACCAGCAAGAAGACCTGTGTGCCTAAAGCAAAATGAGTAAGGGGGACAGTGATAAGAGAGGTGCAAGGGGCCTTTTAAGCCACAGTAAGGGGTGTGGATTTTATTCTGATGTGATGGGGAGCTATTGGAGGGTAATGAGCAGTTTTCCTAACAGTTTGGTAGCTTTTAATACCCTTGACTTCCTTGTAATCTTTCTGATGTATTTTACTTTATACATTGAAAAACGTTTAAGAAGCAATCCATAAACTTTCTGTATTCCAAAGAAGTCCTTGACACAAAAGATACTCTGAACCAGAAGATCTACGGTCAGTCCATGGAGAATTTGTGTGAGCTTAATGGGAGAAAGTAAGAAGTGGTAAAATTTGAGACATATTTTGAAAGTAAAACCAATAGGATTTTCTGGAATTAGATGTGAGATAAGAGAAAGAAAATAGGCCGGGCGCGGTGACTCAAGCCTGTAATCCCAGCACTTTGGGAGGCCGAGACGGGCGGATCACAAGGTCAGGAGATCGAGACCATCCTGGCTAACACGGTGAAACCCCGTCTCTACTAAAATACAAAAAACTAGCCGGGCGTGGTGGCGGCGCCTGTAGTCCCAGCTACTCGGGAGGCTGAGGCAGGAGAATGGCGTGAGCCCGGGAGGCGGAGCTTGCAGTGAGCTGAGATCTGGCCACTGCACTCCAGCCTGGGTGACAGAGCAAGACTCTGTCTCAAAAAAAAAAAAAAGAAAGAAAATAAATAAGGGCTATTCTTATTGTTAGATTGTTTTATCTATACTGGGTAAAAGGTTTTGCCACTTCTGAGATAGGGGACACTTAGATAAAAGTCTATTTTCAGTTCTAAAATGTCTGTTCAAGGAGATGAAAATAAGTTTATTTCATTTTCTTTACAAGTCCCTATTATTTAAAACAATCACCAGTAATAACAACTAGGTTTTTGGAGCACCTACTACGTGCCAGGCCCTCTGTTGGATGCTTTACTGTGTTAAACCTCACAACAGCCCTACGAGGAAACTACACGTGTGCAAAAGTTGAACCTTGATGAGTGATATGGTTTGGTTCTGTGTCCCCACCCAAATCTCATCTTCAGTTGTGATTTTCACATATAGAGGGAGGGACCCCAGTTTCAAATCAAATGTCAGGAAAAGCTTATAACAAAAACTGTAGTTTTCTGTCCCATCCCTTCTAATCCCCTGAGAGGCAACCACTTGAGCTGTTTTTTTCATATTTTCAAATATGCTCATATAGCTATTTCTTATCAATTTTAAACACTGCCCATTAACCTCATTTTAAGGTAGATGAAGATTTAGTTATCTTACGTTCACCCTTTTTCCATACCCTCCACTCCCACCATCACTGCCACATCATCTGTCCTCTCCCCTATCCTCCCAGTATTGTAATATAGTTTGATCACAACTCTTGGTTAAGTCACTAGTGTTTACATTACTATGGCTGTGTGAATATTTCTCTCTGCTGACCCAAGCGTGACACTGATTAGGTTTCCTTTCTCATATAACTCTTGTTCTTGGATTCAGTGGCCCTCATTCTTCTCTTTTGCTTTGTTTTCTGTTACTGTTCATCACATATTTTATACAGCTGTCGATGTTATTTATTCAAATGATGTACCAGTTCCATTTGTTTGTTTGTTTGTTTCTGGAGCCCTCCCTCTAGAGCTTTCCACCTTCCTTCTTTAATCTGGAGTGGTTGCTTTAGGCCTGTGGTCTAAACAACTGTTATTTCAGTATTTCCTTGACTGTTTTCCTTTGTTTGTCCTTTGTTTCTGATCTCATGAGTTTTTTGTGTGTAGTTTTTCTACCTTGCTCACACCCTCATTTTGCTGGCACTTATCTTTCAGTGGCTTTTCTAAGAAAGATTATGTAGGAAGTAGGTTTTTTTGACTGCTTGTATATTTGATTTGATTTTCCAAATGTGAGACAATCCCCTATAGTTCTTTTATATTTGAAAATATCTTTATTCCACCGTAATTTTGATTGGTAACCTAACTGGGATATAATTTTGAGTTTAAAATTATTTTTCTTCATAATTTGTAGACATTGCTTTTTCTCTTTTAAAGGTTCCATGTCATTCTCATTCTTTCTATGTGACTTTTTGTTTGTTTAATTTGTGTGCTTGGCACTTGGATGTTAAACCCTCCTGGACTGATATCCTAAATGTCCTCTTTTTTCTTATTTTTCATCTTCTTGCCTTTAACTTTTTTCCCAATTATTGAGGTATTAATGCTTAGAAAGTAAATGAAAATACTGTCCTCTCACCATTCCACCTTTGGTTATTCCGAAGAACTGGGACAGACCTCTTCTTTTATTTAATTTATTTATTTGTATTTTTGAGACAGGGTCTCACTCTGTAGCCTAGGCTAGAGTACAGTAGTGCAGTCACAGCTCACTGCAGCCTCAACCTCCTAGGCTCAGGAGATCGTCCCACCTCAGCTGGGACTACAGGCACGTACCACCACACCCAGCTAATTTTAAAAAAAAAAGTCTTTTTTGTAGAGATGATATCTCACTATGTCGCCCAGGCTGGTCTTAAACTCCTGTCTCAAGCGATCCTCCCGCCTCAGCCTCCCAAATGTGCTGGGATTACAGGCGTGAACCACCGGGCACTGCCCTAGCCCTCTTCTAATGTGTGCTATATCAAAGTCCGCATTCTCTTCTGGAAATAAGCAACTGCCTTGTGCTTAACCAGAGGAAATGCAGTTCCTTGTACCCTAGCCTTAGTCTCTCCTACGCACATCTTGCATTCCCTTCTTCACATACCAACTCCTGTAAAGGATGTTCTCAGTTAGGAAACTGCTTGTTCCCCCTTAATCTATTATCTAGCTGTTTAAAAAAGATATTCCTGCACAATTATGAAACCCAAGTATCTTAGTACTTTCTCTTCTACTCAATAATTATCTATTTTCTACTAGTAGCAGTATACAATCCAGAAAGAATTTCTGCCTTCTATGCATGGCTCAGTTGAAAAATAAATAAGGGCTGAGTGTGTTAGCTCACATCTGTAATCCCAGCACTTTGGGAGGCTGAGGCAAGAGGATCTCTTGACATTAGGAGTTCAAGATTAGCCTGGGCAACAAAGCAAGACCCCATCTCTACAAAATAAAATAAAAATTAGGCCGAGTGCAGTGGCTCGCGCTTGTAATCCCAACACTTTGGCAGGCCAACGCAGGCAGATCATGAGGTCAGGAGTTCAAGACCAGCCTGGCCAACATTGTGAAACCCCGTCTCTACTAAAAATAAAAATTAGCCAGGCATGGTAGCAGCACGTGCCCGTAGTCCCAGCTACTCGGGAGACTGAGGCAGAAGACTCGTGGGGGTTGCAGTGAGCCGAGATCACGCCACTGTACTCCAGCCTGAGCAACAGAGCAAGACTCCATCTCAAAAAAAAAATTAAAATAAAAATTAGCCATATGCACTGGTGTGTACCTGTAATCCCAGCTACTTCAGAAGCTGAGGCAGGAGGATCACTTGAAATCAGAAGTTTGAGGCCGCAGTGAGCTGTGATTGCACCACTGCACTCCAGCCTAGATGACAGAGCAAGACCCTGTCTCAAAAAAAAAAAAAGAAAGAAAAAAGTAAATTATGATTATGATGTGCATGATGTGCAACCTTCTGCAGGGCAGGGATTTATTCTGCACTTTTATATGTGAGAGGTAGGTTCTAGTTAGAGTCTCTGTCCGTTCTAAGCCCTTAATAATTATCAGATGAAGGCCGGGTACGGTGGCTCACGCCTGTAATCCCAACACTTTGGGAGGCTGAGGAGGGCAGATCACGAGGTCAAGAGATCGAGACCATCCTGGCCAACGTGGTGAAACCCGTCTCTACTAAAAATACAAAAATTAGCTGGATGTGGTGACACGCGCCTGTAGTCCCAGCTACTCGGGAGACTGAGGCAGGAGAATAGCTTGAACTCGGGAGGTAGAGGTATCAGTGAGCCAAGATCGCGCCACTGCACTCCAGCCTTGCAACAGAGCAAGACTCCTTCTCAAAAAATAATAATAATAATAATAATAATCAGATGATAGAGTGGATAGCTCACAGAGAAGGTATTTATTTCATTGTACAAAGATATTTACCACTGAAGTTCCAAGCTAAATGGAGTGTTTCCTTACACATCTAGTCTGGATGCTTTGGGTCATTGTTGAATGCATTTGAAGGTAATTGAACAATGACTTGGTACCATGGTCAACCCTGTATGTTTTGTCCTTTGGCACAGTACTTCCCTTTTAAAATTAGGTTATGCCCAGCCAGAACTTCGGCTAAGATAGATGCCATGGTATGTAGTAGAGCTCAATAATTATTTGTTTACAGCTAGGTGCAATGGCTCACGCCTGTAATCCCAGCACTTTGGGAAGCCAAGGTGAGCAGATCACTTGAGGCCAGGAGTTGAAGACCAACCTTAGCTAACATGGGAAAATCTCATCTGTACTAAAAATAAATAAATAAATAAATAAATAAATAAATAAATAAATAAGCTGGTATGGTGGCACACACCTCTAATCCCAGCTACTTGGGAGGCTGAGGCACAAGAATCGCTTGAACCTGGGAAGAGAAGGTTGTAGTGAGCTGAGATTGTGCCACTGCACTCCAGCCTGGGCAACAGAACAAGATTCTGTCTCAAAACAAACAAACAAAAAACATCATTCTTCTTATTTGTTTAATGAATCACGAGTAGAAACCTATTTCATGAAGGTTGTCTGATCTTGTAATTATTTTCATTGTATATATTTATAGTGTTGCTAGTCTGAGGATTCATTTCTTTAAAAAGCTTTACTGAGATATAAGTGGCATATCATAAAATTTACCCATTTTAAGTATACCATTCAATGGTTTTGGGTATATTTACATATATTTACAGCCATCCCAACAATCTAATCTTAGAATATTTGCATCACCTGGGCCAGGTGTGGCTCATGCCTATAATCCCAGCACTTTGGGAGGTTGAGGTGAGTGGATCACTTGCGGCCAGTTTGAGACCAGCCTGGCCAACACAGTGAAGCCTCGTCTCTACCAAAAACATACAAAATTTAGCCGGGCATGGTGGTACGCACCTATAGTCCCAGTTACTTAGGAGGCTGAGGCAGGAGAATCGCTTGAAGTCAGAAGGCAGAGGTTGCAGTGGGCAGAGATTGCGCCACTACACTCCAGCTGGGGCAACAGAGTGAGACCCTATCTCAAAAAAAAAAGTTCATCACCTTTAAAAAATCTTATGCCTGTTAGCATTCCCTTTAACTTTTCTCATCTCCAGCCTTAGGCAACCACTAATCTACTTTGTTTTTTGGTTTTGTTTGGAGAAACAGGGTCTCATTATGTTAGCCAGGTTGGTCTCGAACTCCTGGCCTGCAGCATGCCCCCTGCCTTGGACTGTCAAAGTACTGAGATTTTAGGCATGAGCCACTACTGGCCATCATCTGTTTTCTGTCTATATAAATTTGTCTATTCTGGATATTTTATGTAAATAGCATTATACAATGTGAGGGCTCTTGAGTCTGGCTTCTTAAGCATAATGTTTTCAAGATTCATATAGAATGTATCAGTACTTCATTCGTTTTTATTATGAAATAATATTCCATTGTATGGATATACCACATTTTGTTTATTCACCATTTGGACATCTGGGCTCTTTCTGCTTTTTGGCTCTTATGAATAATGCTGTTATGAGCATTCATGTATACATTTTTGTATGGACATATGTTTTAATTTCTCCTGAGTTTATACCTAGGAGTGGAATTGCTGGATCATATGGTAACTCCATGTTTAACATTTTGAGAAACTGCTAAACTCTTTTCCAAAGTGGCTGCATCATTTTTATATTCCCACTAGTAATTCTGACCTTAAAAGATATGAGAATTCTAATTTATTCACATTCTTACTAATACTTGTTATTGTCTTTATTATAGCTATTCTAGTGGATGTGAGGTGGTATTTCATTCTGATTTGATTTGCATTTCCCTGATAACTGATAGTGTTGAGCATCTTTTTTTGTGCTTGTTGGTCATTTGTGCGTCTTCTTTGGAGAGATGTCTGTTTGAATCATTTTTCAGTTAGGTTATTTGCCTTGTCATTGAGTAGCTTCTTTGTTCTAGGTACAAATCTAAAATCAGATATGTGATTTACATATATTTTCACTCAATCTGTGGATTGTCTTTTCACTTTTTTGATGTCATTTGAAACACAAGTTTTTAATTTTGATAAATTCCAATTTATATGTTTTTTCTCTTACCACCTGCAATTTTGATGGTGTATCAACAGTATAAACATCACTGCCTAACTGAAGGTCAATTAACTCCTGCATTTTCTTTTTTCTTTCTTTTTTTTTTTTTGAGACGGAGTCTCACTCTGTCGCCCGGGCTGGAGTGCAGTGGCCAGATCTCAGCTCACTGCAAGCTCCGCCTCTCGAGTTTACTCCATTCTCCTGTCTCAGCCTCCGGAGTAGCTGGGACTACAGGCGCCCGCCACCTCGCCTGGCTAGTTTTTTTTTTTTGTTTTGTATTTTTTAGTAGAGACGGGGTTTCACAGCGTTAGCCAGGATGGTCTCGATCTCCTGACCTCGTGATCCGCCCGTCTCGGCCTCCCAAAGTGCTGGGATTACAGGCTTGAGCCACCGCGCCCGGCCCCGCATTTTCTTCTCATAAAATTGTAGCTCTTACATTTAGGTCTTTGATCCATTTTGAGTTAATTTGTGTGCGTGTTGTGAGGAAAGTGTGCAAATTGATTCTTTTGGGTGTCAATATACTTTTCAGGCGCAGTGCAGTGACTTATGCCTGTAATCCCAGCACTTTGGGAGGCCAACGCCAGAGGATTATTTGAGCTCAGGAGTTCAAGACCAGCCTGGGCAATATAGTGAGACCTCACCTCTACAAAAAATACACAAAAACAAAACAAAATTAAATGGGCATGGTGGTGCATGCCTGTTGTCTTAGCTACTTGGGAGGCTGAGGCGGGAGGATTGCTTGAGCCCTAGAGATCAAGGCTACAGTGAGCTATGATACACCACTGCACTCCAGCCTGGGCTACAGAGTGAGACCCTGTCTCCAAAAACAGAAACAAACAAACAAACAAAAAACCACTTGTCCTAGCACCTTTGTTGCAAAGATTAATTACTCCCTCATTGAACTGTCTTGTTACCTTTGTTAAAAATTGAGGGTCCATTTGTAACAAAATAAATGTTTTCCTAAAGTTAAAAGTTGCTACTGTTACCTCTCAATTTTAACTTTTTTTCTTTTTTAATTAATGTTTTTTTACCCATGGCAAGCTGTGATAGCTTTTTTGAGGGGAGGGAGGAGCTTGATATAGAACAGTAGGTGCTGCTTATCAACAGATGAAAGGAGGGTTCTTTTTCAGGCAACCATCTCATTTGTGAGTGAATGGACTTTCTCTTTAAAGTGTTGGGATTTTAGTGCCATTTTATTGTAAATATCAGAATTGTTATTTTTTTGTTTTCTACCTAAGAATTCTGTCTCTTAGGCTTTCTCTTTCCCAGTTTTCCCAAAGTTGGGAAAAGCTGGGTTGAGAGGGCAAAAGGAAAAAAAAAAAGAATTCTGTCTCTGACACAATTAAATAGGGAACCAGTTGGGAAGCTGTGAGAATAACGCAGGTGCAAGATGGTGGTGGTTTGAGCTGGGTGATAGCTGTGGATGTAGAAAGAATCTGAATATATTGTGTCATAGGGTTGGCCTGATTTACTAATGGAGTAGTTAAGGATGTGGGAAAGTGGAATCAAGCATGGCTGCAAGGTCTGGGCTTGAAAAACTGGGAGAATGAGTTCACATTAACTAAGATGGGAAAGACAATGGTAGGGGCCTGTTTAGGGAAGAGATTAGCATCTCATTTCTAATGTTGTAATATATAGCATCTTGCAACAGCCTTTGGTGAAGGGTAGTTTAAGTCGTCTAATACTAAGATGTATATAAAGTGTCCAGAATGTCTTTTACTGTAAATAACTTATTAAAATAATAAACTACATAATATTAAGTGTGATATTTGTCAGAGATGTTAAGTGATTATAGGACTCCCAAACTAAGAATGCTTTCTAATTATCATCAGTATGCCCCTTTATCTTGGGGCATGTAGAGCTGGCTTTAAGATTTGTTTTTGTGGTGGGGAGTTCTTTGTGGTTTTTTTTTTTTTTTTTTTTTAGATGGAGCCTCGCTTTGTTGCCCAGGCTGGAGTGCAGTAGCATGATCTGGGCTCACCGCAACCTCGCTTCCCAGGTTCAAGTGATTCTCCTGCCTCAACCTCCCGAGTAGCTGGGATTGCAGGCACGCACAACACCATGCTCAGCTAGGTTTTTAATTTTTTTTTTTTTTTTTCTGAGACGGAGTCTCGCTCTGTCGCCCAGGCTGGAGTGGAGTGGCCGGATCTCAGCTCACTGCAAGCTCCGCCTCCTGGGTTCACGCCATTCTCCTCCCTCAGCCTCCCGAGTAGCTGGGACTACAGGCACCCGCCACCTCGCCCAGCTAGTTTTTTGTATTTTTTAGTGAGGCGGGGTTTCACCGTGTTAGCCAGGATGGTCTCGATCTCCTGACCTCATGATCCACCCGTCTCGGCCTCCCAAAGTGCTGGGATTACAGGCTTGAGCCACCGCGCCCGGGCTGGTTTTTAATTTTTAATAGAGATAGGGTTTCACCGTGTTGGCTAGGCTGGTCTTGAATTCCTGACCTCAAGCGATCCACCCGCCTCAGCCTCCCAAAGTGCTAGGATTACAGGCGTGAGCCACCATTCCTGGCGTGTATTTATATGTTTAAATTAAAAGATGTTTCAACAGCATGGTAATTGGCATAGAACTGAGACAGATAGATCAAAGGAACAGAAAAAAATCCGGAAACATTGCTATGCATATCTAGATAGTTGATGTTTTCAAAAAGCACAAAGGCAATGCAGTGGAGAATGTATAGTCTTTTCAACAATGGTACTGGAGCAGTTGAATATCCATATGCAAAAAGAAAAATTGAACCTTAATTAATACCTTTTACCACATACAGAAAATAACTAAAATGGATCAAAGACCATTGAAAATAACATTATAAAACTCTTGGAAGAAAACATTGGAGAAATTTTTTCTACCTTGATTTAAGCAAAGATTTCCTATATGACATTAAAAGCACAAACCAAATAGATAAACTAAGCTGCTCTTCAAAAACTGCCAATAAGCCAGGTACAGTGGTACACACCTGTAAACCCAGCTACTCAGGAGACTGAGGTGGGAGGATCCCTCGAGCTCAGCAGTTCAAGGCCAGCCTGGGCAGCGTAGGGAGACCCAGTCTCTTAAAAAAATGCAAATAAGAATATAAAGATAAACCAAAGACTAGGAGAAAATATTTGCAAAGCATATATCTGATAAAGGATTAAAAACTATACCATTTTAGGCCGGAAGTGGTGGCTCACGCCTGTAATCCCAGCACTTTGGGAGGCCGAGGCAGGTGGATCACAAGGTCAGGAGATCAAGACCAACCTGGCTAACACAGTAAAACCCAGTCTCTACTAAAAATACAAAAAAAAAATTAGCCAGGTGTGGTGGTGGACACCTGTAGTGCCAGCTACTCGGGAGGCTGAGGCAGGAGAATGGCGAGAACCTGGGAGGCAGAGCTTGCCATAAGCCAAGATCGCAGCACTGTACTCCAGCCTGGGAGGCAGAGTGAGACTCCATCTCAAAAAAAAAATAAAAATAAAAAACCTATACCATTTTGGGCCAGACTCAGTGGCTCACGCCTATAATCCCAGCACTATGGGAGGCCAAGGCATGCAGATCACGAGGTCAGGAAATCAAGACCATCCTGGCCAGCATGGTGAAACCCTGTCTCTACTAAAAATACAAAAAGTAACTGAGCATGGACGGTGCCTGTAATCCCAGCTACTCAGGAGGCTGAGGCAGGAGAATCACTTGAACCCGAGGTTGCAGTGAGCTGAGATCATGCCACTGCACTCCAGCCTGGGCAACAGAGTGAGACTCCATCTGAAAACAAAAACAACAACATGTTGCACAACCTAAATATATACCATTTTTCTTTGTCAGTTTACAAAATTATTTAATCAACTTTAAAAAATAAAAATGGCCAAAAGATTTGTACAGTTACTTCACCATAGGAGTTGTACAAATGGCAAATAAACTCATGAAAAATGCTTCACACCATTGGTCACTAGAGGAAGTCTAGAGGCAGAACCAATTAGGAGGACTTATGTTTTGCCTTGACTGAGGTTTGACATAATCAGAGGAATGCTTGATGGAAATTGGTTAGAGGGAAGGGAGAAACCTGCCTGGTATTTGGGAGGTAGGGTGGGGTGGAGTGGTGTGGTGATCATTATCTGAGATAGGGAATCCTGGAGGAAGAGCAGTTTGGGGCCAGAAGGTGAGGTGAACTTTTCATTTTCTTAAGGAGATTTTTTATTTTTTTGTTTGTGTTTTTGAGACGGAGTCTCACTCTGTCACCCAGGCTGGATTGCACTGGTACGATCTCAGCTCGTTGCAACCTCTGCCTCCCAGGTTCAAGAGATTCTCCTGCCTCAGCCTCCCAAGTAGCTGGGATTACAGGTGTGTGCCACCACACCCAGCTAATTTGTGGGGTTTTTTTTAGTAGAGACAGGGTTTCGCCATGTTGGCCAGGCTGGTTTCAAACTCCTGACCTCAGGTGATCTGCCACCATGCGTGGCCAAAGAGATGTATTTTGATGAGCGGAAGTTTTTCATTTAAATAAAATGCAATTTATTAATTTTTTATTTTTTAAAAAGAGGTTCTCATCTCATTTTAATTGCTTTTTTTGCTTTTTTTTTTTTTGAGACAGTATCACTCTGTTGGCCGGGCTGGAGTACAGTGGCACGATCTCAGTTCACTGTGACCTCCGACTCCCGGGCTCAAGCCGACTCAAGCAGTCAAGCAATTCTCCTGCCTCAGCCTCCCGAATAGGTGGGATTACAGGTGTGTGCCACCATACCCGGCTAACTTTTGTATTTTTAGTAGAGACAGGGTTTCACCATATTGGCCAGACTGGTCTCAAACTCCTGACCTTGGGTGATCCACCCACCTTGGCCTTCCAAATTCCTGGGATTACTGCTGTGAGCCACCCCGCCCAGCCATTAATTGTTTTTTTTTTGTTTGTTTGTTTGTTTTTATTTGAGACGGAGCCTTGCTCTGTCGCCCAGGCTGGAGTGCAGCGGTGCAATCTCGGCTCCCTGCAACCTCCGCCTCCCGGGTTCACATCATTCTCCTGCCTCAGCCTCCCAAGTAGCTGGGACTACAGGCGCCCGCCACCACACCCGGCTAATTTTTTGTGTTTTTAGTAGAGATGGGGTTTCACCGTGTTAGCCAGGATGGTCTCTATCTCCTGACATCGTGATCTGCCTGCCTCGGCCTCCCAAAGTGCTGGGATCACAGGCATGAGCCTCCATACCCAGCCTAATTGCATTTTTTAAAAGATTTTATTTGTTTGGTCTGAGCACGGTGGCTCACGTCTGTAATCCCAGCACTTTGGGAGGCAGAGAAGGGTGGATTGCACTCGGGAGTTCAAGACTACCCTGGGCAACAATGGCAAAATCCTGTCTCCACTAAAAATACAAAAATTAGCCAGCCAAACATCGTATGTGCTCACTCATAAGTGGGAGCTAAGCTATGAGGACACAAAGCATAAGAATGATACAGTGGACTTCTGCGGACTCGAGGGAAAGGGTGAGAGTGGTTGAGGGATAAAAGACTGCACACTGAGTACAGTGTGTGCTGCTCCAGTGATGGGTGCACCAAAATCTGAGAAATCACCAAATAACTTACTCATGTAGCCAAACACCACCTGTTCCCCAAAAACCTATTGAAATAAAAAATTAATTAATTAATTAAAGTAAGTAAAAGAAAAAAAATTAGCCAGGCATGGTGGCATGCATCTGTAGTCTTAGGTACTCAGGAGGCTGAGGTGGTAGAATTACCGGAGTCTGGGAGGTTGAGGCTGCAGTGAGCTGAGATCATGCCACTGCACTCCAGCCTGGGAGACGGAACAAGACCCTGTCTCTAAAAAATAAAAATAAAAGGTTTTATTTAAGACTTTTTTTCTCCCTTCTTCTCTAGATATAATTGACCCTGCAATCCTGCGCCCAGGCCGCCTGGACAAAACACTGTTTGTGGGTTTACCACCACCCGCAGATCGCCTTGCCATCTTAAAAACTATCACAAAAGTGAGTAAAGGAAATGGTATATTTTTATATGTGTTTCTCTTGTTTTAAATAGAGACAGTTATAAGAAGTAGTAATTTAGTTGACTGATTTCTTTTCTGTAACTGTTTGCCCAGCCTATATCTCCCAAAGGGAAGGTGAACTGATCTTCAATTATTACTTTAAAATAATTTACATCAGATCATATTTGAAATGGAGTAGAAACTTTTGGAGAAACTCTAGCACTTTGGGAGGGCGAGCTGGACAGATCTGAGCCCAGGAGTTCAGTACCAGCCTGGGCAATATAGTGAGACTCTGTCTCACTATAAATAGAAAAAATTAACCAGATATGGTGGCATCCGCCTGTAGTACCGTGTACTCAGAAGGCTTAGGTGGAAGGATTGCTTGAGACCAGGAGGTCAAGTCTCCAGGGAGTTGTGATCACGCCACTGCACTCCAGCCTGGGCAACAGAGCAAGACCCAATTTTTTTTTTTTTTTTTTTTTTGAGGCAGAGTCTCACCCTGTCGCCCAGGCTGGAGTGCAATGGCGAGATCTCAGCTCACTGCATGCTCCGCCTCCCGGGTTCACGCCATTCTCCTGTCTCAGCCTCCCGAGTAGCTGGGACTACAGGCTCCCGCCACCACACCTGGCTAATTTTTTGTATTTTTTAGTAGAGATGGGGTTTCACCATGTTAGCCAGGCTGGTCTCAAACTCCTGACTTCAAGTGATCCGCCCACCTTGGCCTCCCAAAGTGCTGGGATTACAGGCGTGAGCCACCATGCCTGGCCTCCTTGCCTCTGTCATTAGGAACTATGATAGTGAGATTTTGTTTGCTTTGGTCAATGTATGTGGGTGTGTATGTATATACAAATAAGCACACACATATCCAATCATAAGAATTTCCTGTAGTCATGGTGACATGATAATGCTTTCACACTTGTCCTTGGGATTTCATGAACTAAAGAGAAAAGTTGGATTGGTATTTATTTCTAGACGTGCCAGAGATGAGGCATGTGGTATTCAGAGACTTACAGATTTTGAACCAAAAGAATGATTGGCTCATTCTTCCTGCTGTGTTTCATTCAATGTATGGTACTCACACCAGAACAACTTTACACTTCATTAATCTAGAATTTCAGTGCTATTTGCCAAAATCATTAGGCCTCAGACCAAGGGGTGAATATTCAAAGTACCCCACTTTGGCCAGGCACAGTGGCTCATGCCTGTAATCCCAGCACTTTGGAAGACCGAGGCAGGTGGATCAGTTGAGGTCAGAAGTTCAAGACCAGCCTGGCCAACATGGCAAAACAGTGTCTCTACAAAAATACAAAAATTAGCTGGGTGTGATGGGGTGCTCCTATAATCCCAGCTACTCAGGAGGCTGAAGCACAAGAAGCACTTGAACCTGGGACGTGGAGGTTGCAGTGAGCCAAGATTGTGCTCCAGCCTGGGCAACAGAGTGAGACTCCATCTCAAAATAAAAAAAAAAGTATCCCACTTCATCAATAAGTATTTGTTATAAACTAAGTACATCCTTGATTGTATAGAGACTGAGAAACGTAAGACATTGTCTTACCTATCAGGAGCTTGCCTTCTAGATGATAATAGAAATGTTTATGAAACAATGACAAATGTATTAATTTATTCCTGAGGAGGAGAAGTAAATAAAGGTGACTGAATAGTGTGGCGATTTCAACTATATTTATAAAGACATACAGTGAAAAACATCAAGAAGGAAATATGCCAACATACAGTGCTTGCCTCTGGGAGATGGCATTATGCATCATTTTTCCACTTTGTTAGTGCTCTTCAACCAAACCCCACCAAGAGCACACATGTAGTTGAACAAGTTGGGCTTATTACTCTTTGTAGTGCAGGAGAATGTACTCCATGGGGAATTGGGGGCATATCTCAGTAAGAGGGTATTAGGACTTAATTGATTTGGGATTTGTGTTAAATTTGGGAAGGATTTAATAACGGCCTTTGCCCTGAATGGCTGTTAAAAAGCAAGCATAATTCTATATTTGGGTGACTTAATAAATCTTGCCTAAACGGAAGGAAGATTAGACCAAGGCTAAAACTGTGATTGGCAAAGAAACAGTAGTTATATTAGCTAAGATGGCAGATGTTTGGTCATTTTTGTGTCTTGGACAGAGTTTATGCTTTGTCCATGTTCAGACTTCATTACAGAGTGTTCTCATTTCTGTCTTGATCCTTCATGGTCGCAGAATGGCCTTGTCTAATGTCCGTATTCTGTGGAATTATTTATGTGTAGTAGGAGAGCACCACAGCTTCACTGTAAGGGCCCAGCCAGCTTGGAGCAACAAGACCTACCTGATATTATCAGCCTACATGTCAGACGTTACTCTACTCACTGCAACCTCTGCCTCCCAGGTTCAAGTGATTCTCCTGCCTCAGCCTCCCGAGTAGCTGGGACTACAGGCATGGGCCACCATACCTAGCTAATTTTTGTAGTTTTAGTAGAGTCGGGGTGTCCCCATGTTGGTCAGTCTGGTCTCGATCTCCTGGTCTCATTTGCCTGCCTTGGCCTCCCAGAGTGCTCATTTGCTTTATATTTTCAGATTTTCTCTCACGACTATATATGTATGTATGTATGTATTTGGTTTGTCTGTCTGTATAGAATAGTCATCTGGCCGGGCGTGATGGCTCATGCTTGTTGATGGCTCATGCTTGTAATCCCAGCACTTTGGGAGGCTGAGGCAGGCAGACCACCTGAGGTCAAGAGTTCGAGACCAGCCTGACCAACATGGAGAAACCCCGTCTCTACTGAAAATACAAAATTAGCTGGGCATGGTGGTGCATGCCTGTAATCCCAGCTACTCAAGAGGCTGAGGCAGGAGAATAGCTTGAACCCGGGAAGCAGAGGTTGTGGTGAGCTGAGATCATGCTATTGCACTCCAACCTGGGCAACAAGAGCAAAACTCTATCTCCAAAAAAAAAAAAAAAATAGTCATCTGGTATAAATGGTGTGGGTAACAGAGAGGAGTCCTACAGCTTCCAAGCACAAAGTTGTGAATATGGAAGAAGAAAAAAAAAAAAACAGAAAAGACATTTCAATAGAGGTCAACTTTGGCTGAGCATGGTGGTTCACACCTGTAATCCCAGCACTTTCGGAGGCTGAGGAGGACGAACCCCACCTCCCGAGTAGCTGGGATTACAGACACGTGCCACCACACCTGGCTAATTTTTGTATTTTTAGGGAAATGAGGTTTCACCATGTTGGCCAGGCTGGTCTGGAACTCCTGACTTCGTGATCTGCCCACCTCGGCCTCTCAAAGTGCTGGGATTACAGGCGTAATCTTGGCCATCTTGCCTGACCAAAAGCAACTTTTGTAGATTGTGGTTTAGACTGCTGCATAGTCAGTCCTCAGCCTCTGTCTATGCCAACAGCAGAAGGGCTTTTGTTAGTTTATTCTCTTTGTCTTGAGAGTGCATTTTTGCTTCAATTCTTACTGTGTCCTATTCTAAGACTTGGAACCTCATTGGGCAGAGTTGCCTAGGAGCAGAACCCACATGCAGCCTCCCTGTGCCCTGTCTGTCTGCGTCGGCCTGGTGCTCTCTCAAGAGGGCTATTAGCACTGCAATTTCACATCCTTATCTTAACCTCATCCTTCAGAGGTCATGAGTGTTTTTGTTTAAAAAACTTTGTTGATGGCTAAAGCAGGGCAGAGTGAGAGGAAGAGGAAGCACAATATCTAATTTCAGAGGGAAGAAGTCACAAGGCAGACTTCCTGCCCATGTATGTTGTTTGTAAGTCAACAAAGTGAGGAAAATTGGCATTTTGAATGTTTACCCTTTCTATTTCAGTTTGCTGGCTTTTGACTTTAATTTCCCAGATTGTTTTATATACAGTTTTCTCTTTCTTCTATTAACATCTGAAATATTATAAAGAGATTAGAATAAAGATGTTTAGTCCTGTTCTTAAAAGTCTGAAAAAAAATTTGTGGGTCAAAGCAACTTCTTCGTATCTTTTGGGATCTAAGTTTCATAAAAGAAGAGTGAGTGGGCCAGGTACGGTGGCTCACGCCTGTAATCCCAGCACTTTGGGAGGCTAAGGCGGGTGGATCACGGGGTCAGGAGTTCGAGACCAGCCTGGCCAACATGGTGAAACGCCGTCTCTACTGAAAATACCAAAAAACAATTAGCCAGGCATGGTGGTGGGTACCTGTAATCCCAGCTACTCAGGAGGCTGAGACAGGAGAATCGCTTGAACCCAGGAGGCAGAGGTTGCAGTGAGCCGAGATCGCACCATTGCACTCTAGCCTAGGCAAGAAGAGTGAAACTCCGTTTCAAAACGAAACAAAACAAAACAAAACAAAACAAGAAAGCATTAATGATTCTAAACTCTGATATGTAATTAAGAATAGATTTAAGAATAAAGTTGGTTGGGCATGGTGGCTCACGCCTGTAATCCCAGCACTTTGGGAGGCCAAGGTGGGTGGATCACCTGAGGTCAGGAGTTTGAGACCAGCTTGACCAGTATGGTGAAACCCCATCTCTACTGAAAATACCAAAATTGACCAGGCATGGTGGCGTGCGCCTATAGTCCCAGCTACTCGGAAGGCCGAGGCAGGAGGATGGTGTGAACCCAGTGAAGCGAGATCATGCCATTGCACTCCAGCCTGGACACAGAGTGAGACTCCATCTCAAAAAAAAAAAAAAAATAGATTTATATGACCAAATGAAAATATTTGTTAAAAGTAGTAGCATGTCTTGAATTACTTTTTGAACCTGAGTATTTCATAACATATAATGCCTAATGAGAATTATAGGAAGATATCGGCCAGGCGCGGTGGCTCAAGCCTGTAATCCTAGCACTTTGGGAGGCCAAGGCGGGCGGATCACGAGGTCAGGAGATGGAGACCATCCTGGTGAACGCAGTGAAACCCCGTCTCTATTAAAAATACAAAAAAATTAGCCGGGCATGGTGGCGGGCTCCTGTAGTCCCAACTGCTCGGGAGGCTGAGGCAGGAGAATGGCGTGAGCCCGGGAGGCGGAGCTTGCAGTGAGCCGACATCACGCCACTGCACTCCAGCCTGGGCGACAGAGCGAGACTCTGTCTCAAAAAAAACAAACAAA
>NW_016804690.1:407508-410764 GCF_001698545.2 Rhinopithecus bieti
GATCGAGACCATCCTGGCTAACACGGTGAAACCCCGTCTCTACTAAAAAATACAAAAAGTTAACCGGGCATGGTGACGGGCGCCTGTTGTCCCAGCTACTCGGGTGGCTGAGGCAGGAGAATGGCATGAACCCAGGAGGTGGAGCTTGCAGTGAACTGAGATCACGCCACTGCACTCCAGCCTGGGCGACGAGCGAGACTCCATCTCAAAAAAAATAATAAAATAAAATTCTTCTCATTGCTCTCACTTGAGAATAAATAGAATTCATTTTAGTTCTTACTATAAGTCAGAAAGATTACCATATTCAATGAAAGAATAGTTTGATTTCAATGATCCAAAGATTCCTTAGCCCTTATTTCTACTAATTAGAAAGTAATGTTGCTATAGAAACTTTTGGAGGTATCCTAGGTGGAGTACACCTCATGCCCTCAAATAAGGGAGAGTTTGGCTGAGCATGGTGGCTCGTGCCTGTAATCCCAGCACTTTGGAAGGCCGAGGTGGGTGGATCACGAGATCAGAGATCAGCCTGGCCAACATGGTGAAACCCATCTCTACTAAACATACAAAAAATTAGCTGGGCATGGTAGTACACATCTGTAATCCCAGCTACTTGGTAGGCTGAGGGAGAAGAATCTCTTGAACCCGGGATGGGGAGCTTGCAGTGAGCCGAGATCACTCCATCGCACTTTAGCCTGGGCCACAGGGCGAGACTCTGTCTCAAAAAAAAAAAAAAAAAAAAGACAGTTTGTTACTTTCTTTCGAGGGTATTTGAAATTATTTTTCTAAAGGTTTAATCTTCTAAGAATTAGGAAACTTCTGAGAGTATCTAAATGTGTAACAATGAATTCATTTTCTGAAGCTCATACCCCACCTCATTTATTTATTGTGTTCCTTTATATACTGAGCTTTCTTTCACAAAAGATTTTTCTTAAACAAAGGGTATGCTAAGAATAGAAAGCCAACAATTGCTCCCACTATGCAAATGTGAGAAGAATTCCTCTGCTGGGCGCTGTGGCTCACACCTGTAATCCCAGCACTTTGGGAAGCCGAGGCGGGTAGATCACGAGGCAGGCGGATCACGAGGTCAGGAGTTTGAGACCAGCCTGACCAATATGGTGAAACCCCATCTCTACTAAAATACAAAAATTATCCAGCGTGGTGGCGCATGCCTGTAATCTCAGCTACTCGGGGCTGAGGCAGAAGAATCACTTGAACCTGGGAGGCAGAGGTTGCAGTGAACCGAGATTGCACCACTGCACTCCAGCCTGGCGACAGAGTGAGACACAAAAAAGAAAAATTCCTCTGGGTCCTCACAAAGAGAACACTAAGATGTGATGCACAATGTCTTTAATAATATTTCTGACGTAAACACAATAAGCCTCTCGGGACTGAGGCTTGTCGTTTTCTTAATATAAACTGAGGGTATTACTCAAAGCCAGTTCATTAAACAATTTGATGAAGGTCCAAGAAATGCACTCTGAGGGTGCACAGGACCTCGTGGAGGTCCGGCTTAATCCAAGGGTAGAATTTAGATATTGCGAAGTATGAAATAATTGTCTTCTTATGATTGAGCTTTTGATTAAAACAGGACACTAGATAGTTTGAGATTAGATTGTCTAACAGCACGTGGAGTGTCCTTAGGGAAGATCCGTACAGTTAATGTGACAGTGTGACAGTTGAGGTAAGTTGATGGATTCTTAAAATCACAGAAAGCACCTAATAAGGGCTCCTACCTAATGTGGCAGCCCACCACCATAGCAAGAAAGTCTATGCTAGTCTTCATTTTAAGAAATCACTATTGTATGTTCACTGATGCCCCCCTTCCCTCTCAAATATAGCACAAAATTATATATACTCATCTGGAGATAAGATACTGGTTTCTTATTATCAAAAATATTAAATAAATAATAAAGTTAACAAACTTCCATAAGGGCCATTCAGTTGCAAATCCGAACTTTAAAACTCAGGTTTTCTAATTCCTCGTCCAGTGTTATTTCCACTTTTAGCTCTTTTACTGAAGTGTGATACACCTACAGAAAAGTGGTAAATGTAAAGTAGATTTAGAGAGTCAAAAAAAAAAATTAAAAAGTGGTAAATGTCCGGCTCCATGAATTGTTAAAAACAAAGTCTCCAGATCAAGAAAGAGAACACTCCAAGTCTAATTCATAGAATTATGAAGTAGAATGGTGACTGCCAGGGATTGGGAGGCGGGGGCAGGAGGAATGGGGAGTTACTGTTTATTGGATGCATTGTTTTCTTTTGGGAAGACAGAAAAGTTCTGGAGCCGGATAGGGGTGATACAACAATGCGGATGGATTTAATGCCACTGACCTGTACACTGAAAGATGGTTGAAATGGTCAGTTTTTTGTATGTTTTGCCACAATAAAATAGAACATTCCCACACCTACAAAAGCTGCCCTTCTGTTTCCAGTCACTGCCCACTCCTACCTGCCCCCAGGATTGACCACTATCCTGACTCAGTTGAAAATTGTTTACAGTAAAAGATGCTTAGCGATCCTACATTCTGACCCTTTAGTTTTACTACTCAGAGGAAAAAGCACAAGGTTGTTTGCCTAAGATCATAGTTTGGGTCCCAGGTCAAAATGGATTGAATGGGAAATTAACTGTTTCTTGAACCTGTGGTAGATAACATGTCCATTTTATTTAGTGATAGCAACTAACAGATGTATAATTTATGCAGTTCTTGAACATGCCCTGCAGGGATGCAGTAAGAGGCTGGTGTGTGAGTGTGGACAGAGCAACAGGTAACTAGTACACAAGGCTGGCAACTCCAGTCCTCTCAGCCAGGTCACCGAATCCTGTGCCTGGAGCACTTTGCCAGGCTGACGCTTTACACTAAAAAAGCTTACTGGGCAGGTGCTGTGGCCCACACCTGTAATCCCAGCACTTTGGGAGGCCAAGGTGGGCAGATCACTTGAGCTGAGGAGTTTGAGATCAGTTTGGGCAACATCGTGAAACCCCATCTCTACAAAAAAATACAAAAATTAGCCAGGTGTGGTGGTGGGTGCCTATAGTCCCAGCTACCCAAGAAGCTGAGGTGGGAAGATGGCTTGAGCCCGGGAGGTGGAGGTTGCAGTAAGCCAAGATTGCGCCACTGCACTTAACCTGGGTGACAAAGCCAGACTCTGTCTCAAAGAAAAAAAAAGAGAAAAGCTTAATGGCTTGTGTTTATTCACTTTTGTGTGTGTTTCTTCTTTTCTTTTCTTTTCTTTTTTTTTTTTTTTTTTTTTTTTT
>NW_016804690.1:414317-419455 GCF_001698545.2 Rhinopithecus bieti
TTTTTGAGACCAAGTCTCCGTCACCCAGGCTGGAGTGCAGTGGTATGATCTCGGCTCACTGCAGCCTCGGCCTCCTGGGTTCCAGTGATTCTCCTGTCTCAGCCTTCCGAGTAGCTGTAATTACAGGCACACGCCACCATGCCCCCCTAATTTTTGTTTTAGTAGAGACGGGGTTTCACCATGTTGGCCAGGCTGGTCTCAAACTCCTGACCTCAGGTGATTTGCCCTCCTCGGCCTCTCAAAGTGCTGGGATTACAGGTGCGAGCTGCCACGCCCGGCCGTGTTTCTTCTTAAAATAGTTACTTAATAATACAGTATTTGCTACACAGGAAAGAACATATGCAATGTATATATAGGTTATGAATGAGAATAATAAGCAAATACTCATAAGCTTACCATCCAACTGTCACACATTTTAAATAATTAAAAACTGTTTTGATTGGGTGCAGTGGCTTATGTCTGTAATCCCAGCATTTTGGGAGGCTGGGGCAGGAGAATTGCTTGAGACCAGGAGTTTGAGATAAGCCTAGGCAACATAGCAAGACCCCATCTCTAAAAAAAAGCAGACCCGGTAGCTCACACCTGTAATCCCAACACTTTGGGAGGCTGAGGTGAGCAGATCACCTGAGGCCAGGAGTTTGAGACCAGCCTGGCCAAACCCCATTTCTACTAAAAATAAAAAAAATTAGCCAGGTGTGGTGGCATGTGCCTGTAGTCCTAGCTACTCAGGAGTGCAGTGTTGCGATCTTGACTCAGGCTTAGCCAGGCATGGTCGCATGTAGTTCCAGCTCCTCCGGAGGCTGAGGTAGAAGGATCTCTTGTGCCCAGGAGGTCAAGTCTGTTGTGGTTGTTCCACTGCACTCCTGCCTGGGCGACAGAGCAAGACCCTAGGGGGAAGACAAAGCTCGTTTTGTTTGCCTCTGCAGTTTGTCACTAAAAATATTATTAAACATAATGTATGCAAGCAAGGTACTGGATTAAGTGTTAAAACTCTGTGTTGGTTTGTTTTCTCTACATCCAGTCTCATGAGAAATTCTGAGTTCTAAGTTGCAGCATACTTGTCATTGCTAATGTCTCTTGAAATGAGCTGAAGGGGAATTGGCACCAAAATCAGGATTGAGTGTTAGATAAATGATTAAGAAAGAATATACTGAGCTCAGAGGACTTTGTGCTTTTATTATAGAGCAAATACTGCTCCTTCTCTCCCGGCCAGGTTCAGTATTATTTCTCCCGTCCTAGCCAGCCTCATACCAACACTAAGCATTGCTTAAGTATTTGCCGTATTTAAGCTGGAAAGGAAATGTGTTTCTTCACCTTTGGAAAGATCGAGGTGCTGGTTCATTCTTGTTGATGGTGTTTAGTATTTGCTGCAGCTGTACACAAATTCCTCAAACTTCATGAGCATAAATTGTTTGCCTTTAGCTTTCTCAAGTTTGGAATCTGCTTCTTAGCCTCATTTCTCAACATTGAAATTTGTATAAATCTTAACAGCACTGGTCTGGAAGTCAGTTATACTCATTTAGTCAAACAGCCATTATTAAGAACCTATTATGTAGATGAATATGGTCTTTATCTTTATTTTGAGACTCGGTCTCACTCTGTCGCCCAGGCTGGAGTGCAGTGGCGTGATCTCTGCTCACTATAACCTCCACCTCCAGGGCTTAAGCAGTTCTCATGCCTCAGCCTCCTGAGTAGCTGGGACTACAGGTGTGTACCATAATGCCCGGCTAATTTTTGTATTTATAGTAGAGACGGGGTTTCACCAGGTTCCCCAGGTTGGTGTCGAACTCCTGACCTCAGGTGATCTGCCCACCTTGGCCTCCCAAAGTGCTGGGATTACAAGGATGAGCCACCATGCCCGGCATGGTCTTTAAAACTTCAATGAAAAATCATTTTTCTCTCTTACTTAGAATGGTACCAAACCACCACTGGATGCAGATGTAAATTTGGAAACAATTGCTGGTGACCTTCGCTGTGATTGCTATACGTAAGTGTTTAAATCTTAAGTCAATTCACTCTCTGGGGTTCAATTTCCTCATCTATAAAATGAGGTGTGATGATGCTCACCTCAGCAGATTGTTGGGAGGATTAAATGAGGTATCCCATGAAGCATATAAAGTGTCTGGCATCTCCCTTCTTAGAGAAGAGACTGCACATTTGGAGGCTCTGAAGGAATTCCCGGGAACAGGGGAGTCCTTTCATATGTTGACTCTTGGTACTTAACCTACCCTAATCAGCATTGCTGTCCTTCACAAATGTACTGGTGCGTCAGCATTTAAAAGAGACTGATCTACAATTGCCACATTTTCCAGCCCTCAGGATGCATTTTCACTGCACACCTTTTTACCTCCACTTAGCCTGTAGTAACATCAGGAAATCTGACATTTCTGCCTTCTTCCTTCCTATGTTTGTGGTGGTTACAGTTGTTAAGTTTTTCTTCATGTGTTTTGAAGTAATGTTAACTTTCCCAATTTGGGTACACAGAGTTTAACTAACAGAGACAATACCCCCAATGGCTTTTTGTTTTGTTTCTTTCTTTTTTTTTTTTTCCAGACAGGGTTTCCCTCTTTCACCCAGGCTGGAGTACGGTGGCATGATCATGGCTCACTGTAGCCTTTACTTCCTTTACTTCCTTTGTTGAGAAACAATCCTCTGACCTCGGCCACCCGGATAGCTGGGACTACAGGTGCACGCCACCATGCCCAGCTAATTTTTTTAAAAAAAATTTTTGTAATTATGGGGTCTTGCCATATTGCCCAGGCTTGTCATGAACTCTGAGCTTAAGTAGTCCCTCACGCCTCAGCCTCCCAAAGTGCTGGGATCACAGGTGTGAGCCACCACGCCCGGCCCTTTTTTTGCCCTATTATGTCCTTCTAATGTAGCAGTGATTCTCAATGAAGAGAAATTCATCAGTCTCAGGGAGGGGTGGTGAGATGCAGATGTAAATGCCCCTACCTTCCCTTAAATAGGATGTGCCTCACCCCCTAGTTAGGAATCAAATCCATACCAGTCTTTATTTAAATGATGTGGCCAGGCACGGTGGCTCAATGCCTATAATCCAAGCACTTTGGGAGGCCGAGGTGGGTAGATCACTTGAGTTCAGGAATTTGAGACAAGCCTGGCCAACATGGTGAAACCTTGTCTCCACTAAAAATACAAAAATTAGCCGGGCATGGTAGCGCACGCCTGTAATCCCAGCTACTAGGGAGGCCGAGACAGGAGAATTGCTTGAACCCAGAGGGTGGAGGTTGCAGTGAGCTGAGATCATGTCAGTGCACTCCAGCCTGGGCAACAGAGCAAGACTCCATCTCAAAAATAAATAAATAAATAAATAAAATTAAAAATAAAGAAATGACCTTACTGCTTAGGGGACTACTTCTTGAGTAGTTTACTGCTTTAAGGGCGGGAGCATTGGCTCACACCTGTAATCCTAGCCCTTTGGGAGGCCAAGGCGGGCAGATTGTTTGAGGCCAGAAGTTCGAGACCAGCCTGGGCAACATAGTAAGACCCCATCTCTACAAAAAAAAATAATAATAACAGCTTTAAGTTCTCAAATCTGAAAAGATTTTCAGTAACAGAGGTGGTTTTGGTGGCGGAACTTGCCCTGGTCTAAATCTTTTTGATATACCAAGTAGGCTGTCAGTCTGTGAAGGGGTTAGGGCTAAAGTTGAATGGTGTACATTTTGGATTTTCTTGCCACTATAATCACAGTTTGAGAGATACTACACTACTACAGTCTTTAGCTGTCTGTTTGCGTTAGTTAATGGTGTCTCCATCAGTGTTAGATTTCATACTGGGGGAAGGAATGAATACCCCAGCGGGCATGTGATTATTAAATAATGTTACAACCCTAACATTTAGCCAACAAAACACCAGATTCAGTTGAACATTTAAGCTCTGTGGGTCTTTACTTTTATATAGTATGTGTCTGAGGCAGGAGAATCACTCAAACCCGGGACACAGAGGTTGCAGTGAGCCAAGATCGTGCCACTGCACTCCAGCCTAGGTAACAGAGTGAGACTCCATCTCAAAAAAAAAATTTATATAGTATGAGGATTATCAACATTATATAATAAGTTTAATGTCCAGAGATGAGGTTTTTTTAAAAAAATTCATTTTTTATTTTCATCTTTTCTTTCCAAGACTTCTGAATAATAGAAGTGAGGTTTTTATCCCCAAATTCAAACACTTTCTCAAAGAATCTCCAAGAATCCTGTTTCAGCTGTAAAGGAGTGCAATGAGTGTCTTTCATTTAACTCAGAACTGTGCTGACTCAGCATATTATTACATGAAATAATTAAATAAGTGAAGGCCTGTTTGTATTTGTCATATTTTAAGTAACTTATGATGTGTTCATTCAGTTTTAACTTGAGTCAGCTGCATTAAAGACTTTCCAGGGTTTGTATTTTTCCCTTCTGAACTTGGAGCCATAAGTGACTTTTTTGGGTTTTTTTTGAGACAGGGTCTCACTCTGTCGCTCAGGCTCACTATAGCCTATGCCTCCCAGGCTCAAGCAATTCTGCCATCTCCACCTCCCAAAGTGCTGGAATTACAGGCACGACCCACTGTGCTCAGCCCATAAATGACTTTTTAATAAGCTTACTTTAGACGTTATGTAATACATGAGTATGCTAGTCAGCACTTTAGCCTTTTATGCATTGTATTGTTTCCTCCATCATTTCCTTTCTTCTTGAGTTTAGTTTTTTGTTTTTGTTTTTGTTTTTTAATTGGGACAGAGTCTCACTCTGTCGCCCAGGCTGGAGTGCAGTGGTGCGATCTTGGCTCACTGCAACCTCCACCTCTTGGGCTCAAGTGATCCTCCCACCTAAGTGGCGTGAGCCACTGTACCTGGCCTAGAAATATCTTACGTAAAAGCTAAGAGCAGGCTGGACGCGGTGGTTCACACCTGTAGTCCCCACTTTGGGAGGCTAAGGCGGACAGATCACGAGGTCAGGAGATCGAGACCATCCTGGGTAACACGGTGAAACCCCGTCTCTATTAAAACTACAAAAAGTTAGCCAGGCGTGGTGGTGGGCGCCTGTAGTCCCAGCTACTCGGGAGGCTGAGGCAGGAGAATGGCATGAACCCGGAAGGCGGAGCTTGCAGTGAGCCTAGATTGTGCCACTGCACTCCAGCCT
>NW_016804690.1:419643-433582 GCF_001698545.2 Rhinopithecus bieti
CCTAAGTGGCGTGAGCCACTGTACCTGGCCTAGAAATATCTTACGTAAAAGCTAAGAGCAGGCTGGACGCGGTGGTTCACACCTGTAGTCCCCACTTTGGGAGGCTAAGGCGGACAGATCACGAGGTCAGGAGATCGAGACCATCCTGGGTAACACGGTGAAACCCCGTCTCTATTAAAACTACAAAAGTTAGCCAGGCGCGGTGGTGGGCGCCTATAGTCCCAGCTACTCGGGAGGCTGAGGCAGGAGAATGGCATGAACCCGGAAGGCGGAGCTTGCAGTGAGCCTAGATTGTGCCACTGCACTCCAGCCTCGGCGGCAGAGCAAGACTCCATCTCCCCAAAAAAAAAAAAAAAAAAAAAAAAACCTTAGAGCTCTTTCCTACTGATTCATAATCAATTTATTTCTCATCTTTATTGGTCACTTTCTTTCCTCATTATTTAATATATAACTTATATGGGTTTTTTCTGGGATTTTGCAGTATCTAGGAATATAAATCACTATTATTTTATTGTAGGGGCGCAGATCTCTCTGCTTTGGTAAGAGAAGCTTCTGTCTGTGCCCTGAGACAGGAAATGGCAAGACAGAAGAGTGGAAATGAAAAAGGTACGATTCTCTCCAGAATCTCTCAATTCTGATTATGATACTTAAAACCACTGTTGCCCTGGAAAATGACCATTTTCCAGTGTCTATTATCTATGATATTAAAGCTAACGTTTTTCTAATGAGACTGTTAGAAGCTGTTCTGAAATATTAGGTAACCTCTGTTGCTGACAATTATAATAATAGCAAAGTTATTTAGTACCGCTCTAATAAAGAGTACTGTCCCTATAGGCAAATGGATCCATTCACTGTCTTCATCATGAGTTTGGGCTGCTTATCAATTCTGGAAAACCTTATTCTTTTGCTAAGGTGATATCTACTTGCCTGTTAAAATGCGGCCTAAATTGGAGACCTTAGAAAATATACAAGATAAGTGAAATTTGGAATAACTTTCCATATACTGAGACTTTCCTTTCAAAATACAAGCTCTGTGTATTGTATTATTTGATGCTTTGGGGTCGTCTCAACAGCTTTACACCATCCTTCACATTTGACAGTCTCTTTAATTTTACTATTTGAGTGCATATGCGGAAAAAAAACTGTCTGCTGGGTGTGGTGACTCACATCTGTAATCCCAACACTTTGGGAAGCTGAGGCAGGAGGATTGCTTGAGCCCAGGAGTTTGAGAGCAGCCTGTGTGAAAACCAAGACGCCATCTCTATAAAAAATGTAAAATTAGACTGGCATGGTGGTACATGCCTATAATCCTACTTTTGAGAGTGAGGCCCAGGAGTTTGAGGCTGCAATGAGCTATGATTGCCCCACTGCACTCCAGCCTGAGTGACAGAACAAAACCCTGTCTCTTTTTTTTTTTTTTTTCGGAGACGGAGTCTTGCTCTGTCGCCCAGGCTGGAGTGCAGTGCTATGATCTGGCTCACTGCAACCTCCACCTCCTGGTTCAAACGATTCTCCTGCCTCAGTCTCCCAAGTAACTGGGATTACAGACGTGTGCCACTACACCCAGTTAATTTCTTTTGTATTTTTAGTAGAAACGGGGTTTCACCATATTGGTCAGGCTGGTCTCAAACTCATCTCGTGATCCACCCACCTTGGCCTCCCAAAGTGCTGGGATTACAAGCCTGAGTCACCACGCCCGACCTAAAGCTCCCTTCTAATCCAGTGCTGAGATATTTTATATATAAAATATTCTATGATATTATGGTTTCATAAGATCTCATTGTGTGTTGCATACTCTTAATACTATGGAATCCTACATTCTATTCCCAGTTAAATTTATTTGAATTATCTGAATAATTCTGGTTCTTCTTCATAAACATCACCATTAAGTTAAACAATGCAAAGAAGCCTACAAAAAGTACCAACTTATGAGTGGCAGGTCTCTTAGGGTGGTTTTGGATTAAAATCTGATGAGCAGAATATATCTGGCTAGAATACTGTTCTGAAAAAGAATAGAGCCCATCTCAGCACTGATCTCTTTAGTGGACCCCTTGAAAGCTTCGAAGTCTTTCTTTTTTTTTTTGAGATGGAGTCTCACTCTGTCGCCCAAGCTGGGATCTCAGCTCACTGCAAGCTCCGCCTCCCAGGTTCACACCATTCTCCTGCCTCAGCCTCCCGAGTAGCTGGGACTACAGGCACCCACCACCTCACCCGGCTAGTTTTTTGTTTTGTTTTTTTTTAGTAGAGACGGGGTTTCACCAGGTTAGCCAGGATGGTCTCGATCTCCTGACCTCGTGATCTGCCCGTCTCGGCTTCCCAAAGTGCTGGGATTACAGGCTTGAGCCACCGCGCCTGGCCAACTTCGAAGTCTTTCAAAGGAAGTTAAGTTCTAAGTCGGTTAGCATACCATACTGAGATGTGTATATTTGTGCATTTGCTCCATAGGTGAACTCAAGATTAGTCATAAGCATTTTGAAGAAGCTTTCAAGAAAGTAAGATCATCTATATCAAAAAAGGTAAGCAATGCTGTTAAATGTATGAAGGAAACTAGAATTTTAGACCAGTAGATATGACCTCATGAATTAAACTGTTTTACAGATTGTTTTGTATACTACTTCTACTTCCTTAAAAAAGAAATTACATGGTTCATTTTGATCTGAAAACAAGCAAAATAATTGCCTTTGTGAGAATGTTCTTGAGAGATTTTAATTTTATATGTTTCTTAGGGACTGGAGCACAGTTTTCCTAACTAGATTCTCTAACAACTGTTTATTCAGAGAGAGAATGACCTCTTCTGCCTCCATAGTCTCAGAATTTTTAATCATCTAATTCAAGTATCATTTGACCTACTCTACCCTTTTTGACAAATGGCTTTGTATTTCTTGGAGCTAAACTAAGCCATAGGGACTTACCCATACATTTCAGGGAAATAAAAACATCTTCACCATAGGTGGGAGAAGGGTTAAAAAAAATCACTCTGGAGCTGGGCACGGTGGCCCATGCCTGTTATCTCAGCTACTCAGGAGGCAGAGGTGGGAGAATGGCTTGAGCCTAGGAGTTCAAGATCAGCCTAGAAAACATGGTGAGACCCTGTCTCTACAAAAAAAAATTAAAACTTAGCCAGACATGGTGGCATGCCCCTATAGTCCCAACTACTTAGGAGGTTGAGGCAGAAGGATTACTTGAGCCCAGGAGGTTGAGGCTGCATTGAGCCATGATCACACCATTGTACTCCAGCCTCAGTTACAGAACAAAGCCTTGTCTCAAAAACAAACAAATAAACACAGAAGAAAAACACACTTCAAGTATTTCTTTGGGATAAATACACAGGAGTGGAATTGCCACCCAACGTTTAAAATGTTAATTTGCCAGTCGTGGTGGCTCGCACCTGTAATCCCGGCACTTTGGGAGGCTGAGGTGGGCAGATCACGAAGTCAGGAGTTCGAAACCAACCTGGCCAATATAGTGAAATCCCATCTCTACTAAAAATACAAAAATTAGCTGGGTGTGGTGGTGCACACCTGTAGTCCTAGCTACTTGGGAGGCTGAGGCAGAAGAATCACTTGAACCTGGGAGGCAGAGGTTGCAGTGAGCCAAGATTGCACCACTGCATGTCAGCCTAGGCAACAGATCAAGACTCAGTCTCAAACAAACAAAAAAAAAATTTGACCACAGTGAGATTCTACTACACACCTACCACAATGACTAAAATTTAAAAGATTGGCAACACTAAATAGTGGCAAGGACATGAAACAGCTGGAACTTTTTTTTTTGTTTTTGAGACAAGAGTTTTGCTCTTGTTGCCCAGGCAGGAGTGCAATGGCATGATCGCAACTGACCACAACCTCCGCCTCCTGGGTTCAAGCTATTCTCCTGCCTCAGCCTCCTGAGTAGCTGGGATTACAGGCATGCGCCACCATGCCCGGCTGATTTTTTGTGTTTTTAGTAGAGAAAGGGTTTCTCCGTGTTTTTCAGGCTGGTCTCCAACTCCCAACCTCAGGTGATTCACCTGCCTCAGCCTCCCAAAGTACTGGGTTACAGGCGTGAGCCACCAAGCCTGGCCTGGAACTCTTACACATTGTTGCTGAAAATGTAGATAAACCACACTGGCAAACATTCTGGCAATTTCTTTTCTGAGACGGTGTCTCGCTCTGTCGCCCAGGCTGGAGTACAGTTGCGTGATCTCTGCTCACTGCCAGCTCCGCCTCCCAGGTTCACGCCACTCTCCTGCCTCAGCCTCCCGAGTAGCTGGGACTACAGGTGCCCGCCACCACGCCTGGCTAGTTTTTTTGTATTTTTAGTAGAGATGGGGTTTCACCGTGTTACCCAGGATGGTCTCGATCTCTTGACCTCATGATCTGCCTATCTCGGCCTCCCAAAGTGCAAGGATTACAGGCATGAGCCACCGCGCCCGGCCCAGTCTGGCAATTTCTTATGAACAGTAATATAGTGTAAGAAGCTTCTACTTTCCCGGCCTGGCACAGTGGTTCATGTTGCAGCACACCAACATTGCACATGTATACATATGTAACAAACCTGCATGTTGTGCACATGTACCCTAGAACTTAAAGTATAAAAAAAAAAAAAGAAAAGAAACCCCATCTCTACTAAAATACAAAAACTTCGCCAGGCATGGTGGTGCACACCTGTAGTCCCAGCTACTCAGGAGACTGAGGCAGGGGAATCCCTTGAACCTGGGAGGCAGAGATGGCAGTGAGCCTAGATTGTGCCACTGCACTCCAGCCTGGACAACAGAGCGAGACTCTGTCTCAAAAAAAAAAAGAAGAAGCTTCTGCTTTTGCCTCTTTTCCATCTGGTTTCAGTGTAGTTTAGAATTGTGCTTTCTTCACTAATTAGATAGGCATAAGAATCTTTTGACCTGATATTTTAGGAAACTTTCGGTCAACAGTTTTGAGAGTCATGGGAGACCCCTATGGAAAGCAGCATGTATAGGACTTAGATTAGGATTTAGACGCAGGAAAGTAAAATGTCACCTCTCTTTAATAGTAAATTAGTCAGCAAGAGCTACTATGACAAAGTACCACAGACTGGGTGGCTTAAAAAATGGAAAATTTATTTTCTCACAGTTCTGGAGAGTACTGGGCAGGGTTGGTTCTTCTGAAGCCTTTGTCCTCACTGACGGCTGTCTTCTCCCAGCGTGTGCACGTGCTCTTCCCTCTGTGCACATGCTCTTCCCTCCTGTGCCCTAATCCCCTCTTTTTGTAAGGACACCAGTCATATTGGATAAGAGTCCACCTGTATGACCTCATGTTAATCCAGTCTCCTTTACAAAGACCCTCTCTCCAGTTAGAATCACATTCTGAGGTCCTGCGGTGAGGACTGCAGCATGTGAATTCTGGGGGGCACCATTCAGCCCATAGCAAGCAGTGATGGACTCTATATTCTGTGTTCTCCCTCCTTACAGGATCAAATCATGTATAAACAGTTTCAGGACTCCCTCAGCTGGTGACATCTCCAGCAGCTGGCTTAGAGGAGCCCATCAAGCTGGCAGAGAATCCTCTACACTCTCTGAAGGACCTGCTTTCAGCTGGACACAGGTGCGGCCTCATGTAAATATTTTATTTTCAAGTGAATGAGGCCAAGCTGAAGCTGAAGATTCTTCCCATCTGGCCAGCCTTGTGGGAAAATGCCTTCTTCCTCTTTAAGAAAAGGAAAATTTTAAACTGCTGAAATAAAATGACTGTTACATTTTCAAATAAAACTTTTATTTGAGCCATTTTGACTATACAGAAAAGTTACACAGAACTCCTTCCCTGCCCTCCGCAACCATCTCCTACATAACCCTTCATCAAAGTCAGGAAATTAATACATAGAAACATCGCTGCCATCTCCATTCAGTCTTCCTCCATTCAAGTTTCTCTAGTTGTCCTGATAATGTCCTTTAAAACAGGTCCCTATCCCCAGGTTGGAGACCGGTACCTATCTGTCTCCTGTTAGGAACCAGGACACGTACAGTGGGAGGTTAGTGGTGGGCGAGCGAGCATTACTGCCTTAGCTCCACCTCCTGGTAGATCAGCGGCAGCATTAGACTTTCATAGAAGCGTGAACCCTATTGTGAACTGTGTGCTTGAAGGACGTAGGCTGTACGCTCCTTATGAGAATCTTATGCCTGATGATCTGAGGTGGAACAGTTTCTTTCTGAAACCACCTCCCCCAGCCCCATCTGAGGGAAAATTATCTTCCATGAAACCAGTGCCTGGTGCCAAAAAGGTTGGGGACCACTGCTTTAAAAGGAGGCCACTGCAGTTAGTTGCTATGTTCTTTAATCTATTTTAAGTGTGGAACAGTTCTTCAGGTTTGACTTTTGACGCTTGTGAAGGTTTCAGGCCAGTTACTTTGTCAAATGCCTTCAGTGAGGATGTGTCTGATGTTTTCCTTGTGATTACACTCAAGTTATGCATCTTTGGCAGATTACAAAGTGACACTGTGCACTCATCATGTGGCATGCAATTTCAGTTTGTCCTGTTACTCATGATGTTCACTGTGATCACTTAAGGTAGTTCTACCAGGCTTCTCACACTATAAAGTTACTCCTCACTCTTTTTTTTCACTTTGTAATGTATGTGTATTTTATGGGAAGTTACTTTGAAACTCTATAAAGTCCATTCCTCGTCAAACTCAAGCATTACCATTTTTTAATATATTATCCTTTATTATCATTATGATATTCAAACTGTCCCAGATTTGACTCTCCTTTGGCCTCTATATAGGTCTGATGAGTCCCTAGGCAATACTTTGTAAAGGGCTTGATTTTTGCTGTGTTTAATCTCAACTTGTCATTTATAGTGTTGCTCACAATATATCCTGAAGCTATATATAGATGGGTCTGGTTACCTACTTTTCCTTCTTCTTAAATTTTTACTTCACTTCATTCTACAGAAATTTTTAGGCTGCTTTCAAGAATGTGGGCCAGGCACAGTGGCACATGCCTGTAATCCTAGCATTTTCGGGAGGCCTAAGTGGGAGGATCACTTGAGTTCAGGAGTTCAAGACCAGCCTGGGCAACATAGTGAGACCCCCATCTCTACAAAAAAAAAAAAAAATTTTTTTTTTGCAAGGCCGGGCACGGTGGCTTATGCCTGTAATCCCAGCACTAGGCCAAGGCAGGCGGATCGCCTGAAGTCAGAGTTCTTGACCAACCTGGCCAACTTGGTGAAACCCCATCTCTACTAAAAATATGAAAATTAGCCGGGTTTGGTGGCAGGCACCTGTAATCACAACTACTCAGGAAGCTGAGGCAGGAGAATTGCATGAACCTGGGAGGCAGAGGTTGCAGTGAGCCGAGATGGCACCATTGCACTCCAGCCTGGGCAACAGAGCGAGACTTGGTCTCAAAAAAAAGGAAAAAAAAAGTTTACAAAATGTGATGAAAATGTTACTAAACGCAAATCAGGGTTGCAAAGGTCAATAAAACACAGTCCTTTTTTTTTTTTTTGAGGAAGAGTCTAGCTCTGTCGCCCAGGCTGGAGTGCAGTGGCACAATCTCAGCTCACTACAAGCTCCACTTCCCAGGTTCAGGCCATTCTCCTGCCTCAGCCTCCCAAGTAGCTGGAACTACAGGTGCCCACCACCACGCCTGGCTAATTTTTTGTAATTCTAGTAGAGACAGGGTTTCACCATGTTAGCTAATATGGTCTCAATCTCCAGACCTCATGATCCGCCTGCCTCGGCCTCCCAAAGTGCTGGGATTACAGGCCTGAGCCACTGTGCCCAGCTAACACAGTCCTTTTTTTGAGGAGTTCGCAGAAGGATTCAGACATCTCAGCAGAGTATGACCATGCCCAGTGAAAGGGCATGAAGAAGAGGGTACCTTAGGACACCAGAAGAAGGAGCACCAAAAGAGAAAAAAAAGGCAAATCAGGATCACATACTAAAGGTAGGTGATTAAGAATGAAGGGAAGCCGGGTGCGATGGCTCGGGCCTGTAATCCCAACACTTCAGGTGGCCGAGGCGGATGGATCACGAGGTCAAGACATCAAGACCATTCTGATCAACATGGTGAAACCCCATCTCTACTAAGAATACGAAAATTAGCTGGGTGTGGTGGCACGCACCTGTAGTCCCAGCTACTTGGGAGGCTGAGGCAGGAGAATTGCTTGAACCCAGGAGGCGGAGGTTGCTGTGAGCCAAGATCGTGCCACTGCACTCCAGCCTGGTGACAGAGTGAGACTCTGTCTCAAAAAAAAAAAAAAAAAAATTGAAGGGAAAATTGGAATATGCACCAGAAGGTCTTAAATTTGAGGAGTAGATTCAACTCTGCTTGACATCCACCCAATCCTGAGAAACACAGGTATATCATAGATGTGGGTTATGAGAAAAAGCAAAAATCTTCTTGACAATTAAATATTAGGTCTAAGTATCCAACTTGCTGGTAGTTTAGCTTAACCTCGACATAAAATTTAGAATGCATAAGAGAGCAGACTGGCTGCGTGTTCGTTGGCTTTGCCAGTCAGGTATGGTACAGATTGAACAGCAGGCAGATACTGCGACAGCTAGTGTGACAGCGGATGCTGCCAGCACTTCTGCAAATGGAAGGGAAGATCATATTTTTCAGCATGATCTGTGTACTACACACTGCCAAATGTTATCTTCTTTAACACTCCCAACTCATACTAGGGATCAAATAGCATTATCCCCATTTCATCAAAAAGAAAAAGGTTCAGAGCTTGTTCAAGGGGACTCGCGGAACCATCTGAATTCTGGTCTACAGTGGTCTAACTTTTATTTCTTTTATTGAAAAGATCCAGTCCTCTGTTCAGAAACTCCCGGAATTATATCCTCTGTTCTAGCACTGTCAAAGATTTAGCCATTTCATTAAACACTTTGTACTGAGCATTACTGACATAATGGTGAACAAACTCAGAACTTAATGTCCAGTGTGGTGTGTGTGGCAGAGAGCTTATCGCCCCATAATGTCCATTCTTTCCTTCTACCTTTTAGTAAGAAGGGCTCTTGCTGCCAGGAAAGTGACTAACAAACATCTGGCTAGTATAATATAAACAGAAGTGATGGGAACAGCTTCTGGTTACATCCTTATAAGGAAGTGACTTGGGTTGCATTAACCCATCATTAACTCAGGGCAGGCTACATTAAACTCATACACCTTCTCCCAGAAGTGAAGACCCTGGCTATGTCCTTGAAAAGTCATAATTTGTTTAAAAAAGAAGGTGCTGCCTGTCATTTTAACTCCATGCTGCCCTTCCCGGGGCTAGAGAGTGATGAGCTGATGATGAACCTGTTTTGACCTTGTAAATGGAGACAACATCCTAGGGAATGACAAAGTAATAAAACACAAGGAACCAGGATCGTGGGCAACCCTTGTGGCAGTTTCCTCACCCCTCAGATGGTCGATTTGCCTGACTTGTGTGTGTGATCTTTACGTTGCTTAAGCCATTTATATTTTGGTCTCTGTGGAAGGAGCCAAATATCCAAATTAATACAGCATTCAGACAGGTAAAGAGACAGTCACAAAACAGTGTGAAAAGGGTTGAAAAGGGATAAGAATAGTCACCAAGCGAAGAGCACAGGGCAGGAGCAGCTAGTCCATAATTTGGAATTGGAAAGTTCTCCCAAGAATGCAATGTGTCAGCGGAATCCTGAAGGCCAAGAAGATGAAGGAAGGAGGTAAATGACCTGAGCAGAGAACAAAGGCCTGGATGAGGGAGGCGCTGGTGTCAGTGGGAAGAAGCAGGTGGCCTCTCATATTTGTATGTAGGTTATTGCTGAAAACATGCTCAAGTAGTAGTTACGGGAGGATCTTATTTCCAAAAGCTAAAATGTAAAATTCCTTATTACCCTAAAAGTATAAGTAGATAAAAAATATNTCCCCATTTCATCAAAAAGAAAAAGGTTCAGAGCTTGTTCAAGGGGACTCGCGGAACCATCTGAATTCTGGTCTACAGTGGTCTAACTTTTATTTCTTTTATTGAAAAAGATCCAGTCCTCTGTTCAGAAACTCCCGGAATTATATCCTCTGTTCTAGCACTGTCAAAGATTTAGCCATTTCATTAAACACTTTGTACTGAGCATTACTGACATAATGGTGAACAAACTCAGAACTTAATGTCCAGTGTGGTGTGTGTGGCAGAGAGCTTATCGCCCCATAATGTCCATTCTTTCCTTCTACCTTTTAGTAAGAAGGGCTCTTGCTGCCAGGAAAGTGACTAACAAACATCTGGCTAGTATAATATAAACAGAAGTGATGGGAACAGCTTCTGGTTACATCCTTATAAGGAAGTGACTTGGGTTGCATTAACCCATCATTAACTCAGGGCAGGCTACATTAAACTCATACACCTTCTCCCAGAAGTGAAGACCCTGGCTATGTCCTTGAAAAGTCATAATTTGTTTAAAAAAGAAGGTGCTGCCTGTCATTTTAACTCCATGCTGCCCTTCCCGGGGCTAGAGAGTGATGAGCTGATGATGAACCTGTTTTGACCTTGTAAATGGAGACAACATCCTAGGGAATGACAAAGTAATAAAACACAAGGAACCAGGATCGTGGGCAACCCTTGTGGCAGTTTCCTCACCCCTCAGATGGTCGATTTGCCTGACTTGTGTGTGTGATCTTTACGTTGCTTAAGCCATTTATATTTTGGTCTCTGTGGAAGGAGCCAAATATCCAAATTAATACAGCATTCAGACAGGTAAAGAGACAGTCACAAAACAGTGTGAAAAGGGTTGAAAAGGGATAAGAATAGTCACCAAGCGAAGAGCACAGGGCAGGAGCAGCTAGTCCATAATTTGGAATTGGAAAGTTCTCCCAAGAATGCAATGTGTCAGCGGAATCCTGAAGGCCAAGAAGATGAAGGAAGGAGGTAAATGACCTGAGCAGAGAACAAAGGCCTGGATGAGGGAGGCGCTGGTGTCAGTGGGAAGAAGCAGGTGGCCTCTCATATTTGTATGTAGGTTATTGCTGAAAACATGCTCAAGTAGTAGTTACGGGAGGATCTTATTTCCAAAAGCTAAAAATGTAAAATTCCTTATTACCCTAAAAAGTATAAGTAGATAAAAAATATGTTCATCAGCAGTAGAACAGATAAATGGGGTGTTTTCGCACACTAGAATGTAGTATGACCCAGCAATGACAAACTGACTGTAACAACATGGGTGACTCTCATAGATGTTGATTGAAAGAAGCCAGTTCTTATGTGATTCTACTGATTAATATATATAAAGTTCAAAGACAAAGCCAATTGATTCCATTAGTAGGCTGATACTTAGGGAGAGGTGGTGGCTGGAAGGAAGCATGAATAAGGGCTGCCCCTGGTGTGCCAGCCATGCCCTCCTTGATCCAGGTGATGCTTATGTGGTCGTGTTTCCTTTGTGAAGATCCATCATGCTATGTGTTTATCTGGGCTCTTTTCTGCAAGTATGTTTACTTGTGTTAAAAAGTTAACAAACTTAGCCAGGCTTAGTGGCATGTGCCTGTAATCCCAGCACCTTGGGAGGACGAGGCAGGAGGATCGCTTGAGCTCAGGAGTTGGAGACCAGCCTGGGCAACATGGCAAGACCCTGTCTCTGCTAAAAATACAAAAATCAGCCAGGTGTGGTGATGTATGCCTGTAACCCCAGCTATTAGGGAGGATGAGGCAGGAGAATCACTTGAACTGGGGAGGTGGAGGTTGCTGTGAGCCAAGATCATGCCACTGCACTCCAACCTGGGCAACAGAGCAAGACTCTGTCTCAAAAAAAAAAAAAAAGTTAACAAACTTAAGGTAAAAATTTGTATATACAGCCAGGCCCAGTGGCTCACACCTGTAATCCCAGCACTCTGGGAGGCTGAGGCAGGTGGATCACGAGGTCAGGAGATTGAGACCATCCTGGCTAACATGGTGAAACCCCGTCTCCACTAAAATACAAAATTAGCTGGGTGTGGTGGCGGGTGCCTGTAGTCCCAGCTACTCGAGAGGCTGAGGCAGGAGAATGGCATGAACCCGGGAGGCAGAGGTTGCAGTGAGCCAAGATCCTGCCACTGTACTCCAACCTGGGCAACAGAGCGAGACTCTGCCTCAAAAAACACATTTGTATATACATAATTCATGATTCTTCATCTGATTCTGAAGAAGTACTATAATTACATATTCTGAAAATCAAAAAAAAAATAGGGATATCAATGTTGAATATGTGGGCTGCTTAAAAGTAAAGAACCACATATAGTTTAGTATGCCTGGTGGATAAGTTAGCCACCCTTTCCTCCCTCTTTTTACCCTAAAACACCAGATACTTTGTTCATGCTGTTCTGTCTGTTTATGGTGAGAAACTGAGGTTGGAAAAAGCAGAAGCTGAATTTATTGATTAACCCTCCACAAATGGCATTCTCTCTTTCTGGAAGAACTCCATTTGTGCACATAAGCTTCAAATATGTATGCAGCCAGCAAGGTTATCTGGATGAATGCCGCCTTCTGGGATTTTCCTTAGAAAGTATGTTGACACTGTGCAATCTGGTCCCACTACCATGTAAGCCTTACCCTTGAGCAGACGAAAGAGAGACTCAGCAAAGGTGTTCCAAAGAACGCTTTCCTAGATGCAGAAGTAAAAAGTCCACATTATGTCACAGCCATTCTGTCTTCCAAGGCCAAAGTCTCCAGATGGGAAAACTCCAGGGAACTTCCTGAGCTGCCCTTCCATCTCTATCCTCATTGCTGCTCTTCCCGCCTTGTTCCTCAGCACCCAAGCAAGAAATCTGACATCAGCTTCAGTTCTTCTGGTTCAGTCATTTATGATTTAGAAATGTTTCGGAAATCCATCCCCTTTGTTCTCATAGACACTGACCTAATTTCAGGCTGTCATCACCTTTCATAACTATTACTATAGCTTCCTAGTTAATCTCCTGTTCAAATCTCTTGTACACTGAAACCAGAGCTGCCTTTCCAAAATGCAAATTAATCCAGCCTACCCAACATGGCGAAACTCCATCTCTACTGAAAATGCAAAAAATTAGTTGGGCATGTTGGTGCACACCTGAATCCCAGCTACTTGGGAGGCTGAGGCACAAGAATCACTTGAACCTGAGAGGCAGAGGTTGCAGTGAGCTGAGATTGCGCCATTGCACTCCAGCATCTGTCTCAAAAAAATAAAATAAATCCTGTCACTTCTCTAAGGAACATTCTTCAGGGGCATGAATTTATTAGTCTAATTACACACGGACTTTGTAATCTGACATCAACCCACCTTTGGTACCTGTCCCTCCTCTTTCCTTGATTGGATTGATTGCCATTCCATTCCAGTGCTATGTTCTCTCACACCTCTGAGTTTGTGCTCATGATGTTCCCCCTTCCCAGAATGCCTCCTCCCTACCGCCCACAGGGACTGCTTTGGGATTTCAATACCATTTCCTGAGCAGCGTTGCCTCCTCGCTCTGCTTTCAGTTCAGACTGCCTTCTGTGCTGACCTGGACTGACCAGCACTGATACTAGATCTGCTATTTAAGTGCTAGGCTAAAATTGACAATAGCATGTCGTCTCCTCATTTTGGCATGTATAGCACTTGACACACAATAAGAACCAAGTTACCTTTTTTTTTTTTTGTGGAGATGGAGTTGCTCTGTCGCCCAGGCTGGAGTGCAGTGGTGCGATCTCG
This sequence comes from Rhinopithecus bieti, assembly GCF_001698545.2. Classification (NCBI taxonomy): domain Eukaryota; kingdom Metazoa; phylum Chordata; class Mammalia; order Primates; family Cercopithecidae; genus Rhinopithecus; species Rhinopithecus bieti. The sequence continues at coordinate 433,246 of NW_016804690.1, forward strand.
GCTCACTGCAACCTTTGCCTCCCAGGTTCAAGCAATTCTAATGCCTCGTTCTCCTGAGTAGCTGGGACTACAGGCTTGCACTGCTACGCCAGGCTAATTTTTGTATTTTTAGTAGAGACAGCGTTTCACCATGTTGACCAGGATGGTCTTGAATTCCTGACCTCAGGCGATCTACCTGCCTCGGCCTACAAAAGTGCTGGGATTACAGGCGTGAGGCACCATGCCTGGCCAGCAAGTGACTTTTTATAATAATTGAACAACTCAGCCGGGCGCGGTAGCTCACGCCTGTAATCCCAGCACTTTGGGAGGCCGAGACGGGCAGATCACAAGGTCAGGA
>NW_016804690.1:435810-442691 GCF_001698545.2 Rhinopithecus bieti
AAAAAAAAAAAAAATACATACATAAAATAAAATTTAAATTCAAATTTATAAAATTTTAATTTTAATTTTAAAATTTAAAAGAAAAGAATTAGCCAGTATGGTGGTGTCCCAGCTACTTGGGAGGCTGAGGCAAGAGGATTGCTTGAGCCCAGGAGATCAAGGTTGCAGTGAGCTGTGATCGTGCCACTGCTCTCCAACGTGTGTGACAGAGCAAGGCCCTGTTTCTAAAAAAATTAAAATAGGAGGTGGAGAAAATAAAGAAAATAAAGAAAAGGAGATGAAAAGCTAATTAATTCAACAACACTTTTGAAGACCTACCTTATGTCTGATTTTAAAAAACTGCTTCATTTGGCCAGGTGCAGTGGATCATTCCTCTAATCCCAGCACTTTAGGAGGGCAAAGCAGGAGGATCACTTGAGTCCAGGAGTTTGAGACCAGCCTGAAGAACATAGTGAGACCCGCATCTGTACAAAAGATGAAATTAACCAGGCATCGTGGCATGTGCCGATAGTCCCAGCTGCTCAGGAGGCTGAGGTGGAAGGGTTGCTTGAGCTTGGCAGGTTCAGGTTGCAGTAACCCAAGATCCTGTCACTGCACTCAGGCCTGGGCAACAAGCAAGACACTTTCTTTTTTGTTTGTTTTGTATTTTTTCGAGATGAATCTTGCCCTGTCACCCAGGCAGTGGCGTGATCTCGGCTCACTGCAAACTCTGCGTCCCGGTTTCAGGCAATTCTTCTGCCTCAGCTTCCTGAGTAGCTGGGATTACAGGCACGTGCCACCACACCCAGCTAATTTTTTATATTTTGGTAAAGATGGGGTTTCACCATGTTGACCAGGCTGGTCTCAGACTCCTGACCTCAAGTGATCCGCCTTCCTTGGCCTCCCAAAGTACTGAGATTATAGGCATGAACCACCACATCTGGCCACAGAGCAAGACACTGTCTCAAAAAAAATTGCTTTATTTTCTCAGCCCACTAAGAACTTGAACATTGAAGTAACAATCTCAATGAAAGATTCTTAAATTCTTTATTGCCAGCCTCAGTTTAGTCTACTCTAGATTCATTTGTGAAGAATGAGATTATTCGTATCCACTTTAATTTGGCACCTTGCATGGCACGGGTTTGGAGATTCTGTGCTTTAGCAGCCAAAATGTCACAGGCCTTGTTATTAATAGTTCCTAGTGTCATGGGATAGAGGAAAAGACAAGTGCACTTAGAAACATTAGCTTGGCCGGGCACTGTGACTCACATCTGTAATCCCAGCACTTTGGGAGGCCAAGGCAGGCAGATCACTTGAGTCCATGTGTTTGAGATCAGCCTGGGTAACATGGCAGAACCCTATCTCTACAAAAAATACAAAAAATTAGCCAGGTGTGATGGCCTGTGCCTGTAATACCAGCTACTTGGGAGGCTGAGGCAGGAGGATCACTTGAGCCCAGGAAGCAGAGGTTGCAATGAGCCAAGATCGTGCCACTGCACTCCAGCCTGGGCAACACAGTAAGACTCTGTCTTGAAAATAAATAAATAGGCCAGGCGAGGTGGCTCATGCTTGTAATCCCAGCACTTTGGGAGGCCGAGGTGGGTGGACCACCTGAGGTCAGGAGTTTGAGACTAGCCTGGCCAACATGGTGAAACCCCATCTCTACTAAAATACAAAATTAGCCGGGCATGGTGGTGCATGCCTGTAATCCCAGCTACTCAGGAGACTGAGGCAGAATTGCTTGAACCCAGCAGGCAGAGGTTGCAGTGAGCCGAGGTCATGCCATTGCACTCCAGCATGGCCACAAGAGTGAAACTCTGTCTCAAAATAAATAAATAAATAAATAATAATTAAGTGGCCGGGCACAGTGGCTCACGCCTGTAATCCCAGCACCTTGGGAGGCCGAGGCAGGTGGATCAACAGGTTAGGAGTTCGAGACCAGCCTGGCCAACATGGTGAAACTCTGTCTCTACTGAAAATACAAAATTAGCCAGGCATGGTGGCAGGAACCTGTACTTCCAGCTACTCAGGAGGCTGAGGCAAGAGAATCGCTTGAACCTGGGAGGCGGAGGTTGCAGTGAGCCAAGATCGCGCCACTGCACTCCGGTCTGGGCAACAGAACGAGACTCTGTCTCAAAATAAATAAATAAATAAATAAATAAATAAATAAATAAATAAGTGATTTTAAATGGATAGGACGGAAGTGAAGAAATACCCATCCTCTAGTCTAGGGAGTAACACATTTAAGAAAATGGAGGCCGGGCGTCGGTGGCTCAAGCCTGGTAATCCAGCACTTTGGGATTTGCCGAGACGGCGGATCAACAAGGTCAGGAGATCAAGGACCATCCTGTGCTAATACGTGAAACCCGTCTCTACTAAAAAATACAAAAAACTAGCCTGGCGACGAAGGCGGGTGCCTTGTAGTCCCAGGCTACTCGGGAGGCTTGAGACAGGATGAATGGCGTGAACCCGGGATGGCAGAGCTTGCAGTGAGCTGAGATCCGGGCAACTTGCACTCCAGCCTGGGGCGGCAGAGCAAGACTCCGTCTCAAAAAAAAAAAGAAAAGAAAAAAGAAAATGGACAGGGCCGGCGCTCGGTGGCTCCAAGCCTGTAATCCAGCACTTGGGAGGCCGGAGACGGGTGGATCACGAGGGTCAGTGATGATCGAGACCATCCTGGCCTAATACTGGGTGAAACTCTGTCTGCTACTTAAAAATACAAAAAAACTAGCTGGGTCCCGACAAGGGGGCCGCCTGTTTCAGGTCAGCTACTCGGGAGGCTGGAGGGCAGCGAGAATGTGCTGAACCTGGGAGCGGAGCTTGTAGTGAGCCTGAGATCCGGCCACTGCCACTCCAGCTGCTTGGGTGTGGCAGAGCGCAGGACTCCTCTCAAAAAAAAAAAAAAAAAAAAAAGGAAAGAAAATGGACAAATGTTTAACTCTAGAGACATTAAAGAGTGCTAACATCTCTCCTTAGGCATAATTAGAAGCCAGTGCTTGCGTTGTAGTTTTTAAGTGCTATTGAATACTAGATAACGATGGATATTTCTTTTTCAAGACTACCTGTCAGGAGATCTGAGGTTACCCTTTGATTTGTTGTTGTTGTTGTTGTTTTGAGACGGAGTCTCACTTTGTTGCCCAGACTGGAGTGCAGTGATGTGATCTTGACTTACTGCAACCTCTGCCTGCCGGGTTCAAGCGATTCTTCTGCCTTAGCCTCCCGAGTAACTGGGAGTACAGGTGTGTGCCACCACATCCAGCTAATTTTTATATTTTTAGTAGAGACGGGGTTTCACCAGGTTGGCCAGGCTGGTCTCAAACTCCTGACCCGTGATCTGCTTGCCTCAGCCTCCCAAAGTGCTGGGATTACAGATGTGAGCCACCACGCCTGGCCTTTTTTTTTGAGACAGGGCCTCATCCTGTCACCCAGGTCGGAGTGCAGTGGTGTGATATCTCAGCTCACTGCAGCGTTGACCTCCCCAGGCTCAGGTGATCTCCCACCTCAGCCTCCCAAATAGCTGGGACTACAGGTGTGCACCACCACACCCAGCTAATTTTTGTGTTTTTAGTAGCGACAGGGTTTCCTTGTGTTGCCCAGGCTGGTCTCGAACTCCTAAGCTCAAGCAATCCATCCACCTCAGCCTCCCAAGGTGCTGGGATTACAGGCATGAGCCACTGCTTCTGGCCTACTCTTGGATTTTATGTTGCAAAATATTACCTACTGCCGGGCGCGGTGGTTCACACCTGTAATCCCAGCACTTTGGGGGGCCAAGGCAGGTGGATCAGGAGGTCAGGAGATCCAGAGCATCCTGGCCAACATGGTGAAACCCAGGCTCTATTAAAAATACAAAAATTAGCAGGACGTGGTGGCGTATGCCTGTAATCCTAGCTACTCCTGAGGCTGAGGCAGGAGAATCACTTGAACGGGGGAGTCAGAGTTGCAGTGAGCCGGGATCGTGCCACTGCACTCCAGCCTGGTGACAGAGAGAGACTCCATCTCAAAAAAAAAAAAAAAATTTACCTACATTAGCCACACATGGTGGCGCTTGCCTGTAATCTCAGCTACTCTGTGGCTGAGACACGAGAACCACTTGAACCCGGGAGGCAGAGGTTGCGGTGAGCCGAGATTGCACCTCTGCACTCCAGCCTGGGTGACAGAGCGAGACTTTTTTTTTTTTTTGAGATGAAGTCTCGCTCAGTCACCCAGGCTGGAGGCCCCAGCACGATCTCGGCTCACTGCAAACTCTCCCAGGTTCACGCCATTCTCCTGCCTCAGCCTCCCAAGTAGCTGGGACTACAGGCGCCTGCCACCACACCCGGCTAAATTTTTTGTATTTTTTTTTTTTAGTAGAGACGGTGTTTCACTGTGTTAGCCAGGATGGTCTGGATCTCCTGACCTCGTGATCCGCCTGCCTCGGCGGATCCCTCCCAAAGTGCTGGGATTACAGGTATGAGCCACCACGCCTGGCCTGAGACTCTAAAAAATAAAAAAATTACCTATAGTTTCTTATCAGAATTACTGAATCATAACACTACAAAAGTCCTTAGAGTCATCTGTGAGTGTTTCTTAGCTTGATGATGCAATAATCAACTAAGAGTTTTCAAAAAGATGTTACCTGGGCCTCCCTACAGACCAAGTGTATCAGAGTCTCCAGGTGGGACCTGGGCGGCTGCAGCTAGTTAAATCTCTCCAGGTGATTCTTATGTTCTATGAGCGCAGAACCCCTGACACCCAACCTCCAGTTTAAAGAAGAGGAACTAACCCAGGGCCCAGATAATGACTGTCCAGGAGCATGCACACGTGACTCCCAGGGGTGGGGCCCATGTCCCCTGCCCCCAGGTCAGCATGCTTTGACTAAGACCACAAAGTCTCACCCAGATTCCAGATAGGAGAGAATGGTGACTTGGTTCCATTTCAGAGTGCTTTTGCTTTGGTTTACTCCCAGCAGCAAATGGGCCGGGCTGGGGATGGAAGCCAAACACATAGGGTGTGTCTCCCGATACCTCTCTTAAATCTCAAGGAGACACAGTCAGGACTGCAATATCTTATCAGTGCCTGGATGGGGTGGGGACTGCCAGGTAGGGGAGGAGAGAGGTGGATTCGCTGCCTCCTGTATCCCCAGCCTCCTCAGCACCTAGAAACAACTTACACTGCCTTATAAGGCTCAAATGCTGCTGCCAGGGAGCTGTGGGGCCCAGGCCTTGAATTTTTGGTACACTAGTGCTTGACAGGCTCCCCTTATCTCTGCTTGCACCGCTGGGCGTAGGGGTTTTCTATTGTTTTTCTAAAGGCATTCCAAGGCCAGGACAATGCTAATTTAAGTTCCTCCAGGCTCCATTTGTTTTTGTTTTTTTTTAATTACAGAGGGGTCTCACTATGTTGCCCAAGCTGGAATGCAGTAGCTGGAATGCTGTGCACTACAACAGGCTCAATTCTCTCTCATTCTCTCTCTCTCTCTCTTTTTTTGTCAGAGATGGGATCAGCCAAGAACAGACTCAATTCTTGACCCTCCTAGTTTTCTGAGACTGCATCCACTTTGAGAGTTTCTACTGAGTCCAAATTAGAACACCCCAGCTGGCGGACTGTCTCCTAGGAAGCCCTCGGAGAGGAGCAGTGCATAGGGGGCACCTGGACACCCCCCGCCCCGAGTAATGTCAGGCAGCCTTGTCTATTTACATCTTTTCACCCTTTCTCGGGAAGCTATCAGACGATGTGCTCCCCCAGAAGTAGTCCCAGGAAAAAGGAGACATGGGATACAGGGATCCTGAACCCGGGGGAGGACAAGGGAGTTCCTGGGAGGACAGCTGTGCTCCCGCCTAGCAATAGCGAGCAGCCAGTCCAGACTGCGGCTGTGACTCAGAAGACAGACATGCGGAGGGTTATGATCACAGAGTAACGATGGTCCTTGTACATGATAAAAATGCTCGGGTGTGCCCAGGTTAAAGAAGATGAAAGGCCCTGCTTCCCAGAGCGCCCGGGGTCACTGACCATCTCTTCCAGGTCTGTTTCCACCCACTGCAGCCGTGGTGAATCTAGAGGCAGAAAATCCAGAGCAACCCATGCCCTTTGCCCATGTTTCTGCTGGTCAGCCAGCACGTCACTGACACTACGCCCTGTGACACAACCCCAGAGGGACTCTGGAGAACTCGAGGGGGTGTGGAAGCCAGTCTCTGCCCGGAAGCTCCACTCAAGTCATCTTCAGGGAGCTTGCGAGCGTGGGAGCATCGTTGCCCTCCCCTTACAAAGCTAGGTCTGTGCTTACTGCTCAGTTTTTTTCCAACTAAACAATGTTTTTGAGAGATTCACAGAGAGATAAAAACAACTAAGAATAAATGCCAGGGGGTGGTTAACACAAAGGTCTGGATATTGGTTACCTCTGGAGAGGAAAGGGGATGGAATGGCAGAGTGCTCAGGGGTCTCTGGAGGTGCTTGTGTCTCTAGTGTAGTCACGTGAGGTTCACTTTATTCTTTGCACATACACATTTTTTTTTTTTTCTGAGACGTAGTCTCACTCTATCACCCAGGCTGGAGTGCAGTGGCACAATCTTAGCTCACTGCAACCTCGACCTCCCATGTTCAGGCAATTCTCCTGCCTCAGTCTCCTGAGTAGCTGGGACTACAGACATGCACCACCATGCCCAACTAATTTTTGTATTTTTAGTAGAGATGGGGTTTCACCGTGTTGGCCAGGCTGGTCTCGAACTCCTGACCTCAGGTGATCCGCCTGCCTTGGCCTCCCAAAGTGCTGGGATTACAGGTGTGAGCCACTGTGCCCGGCCTGTATATACACATTCTAAACCCCGTTCTCTATAAAATATTTTGAAATAAGCACTTTTAATGAATTAAGGATTGTTTTGGAAAAGAAAGAAAAAAACTTTTCTTTTTTTTTTTTTTTTTTTTTT
>NW_016804690.1:443356-446038 GCF_001698545.2 Rhinopithecus bieti
CCTTCTCCCTACGAAGATCCTATTATCCTGCCACTTCCCTTTTTCTAAGATGGTAAAGAAAATGATCAATAAATACTGAGGGAACTAAGAGACCGGTGCCGGCATAGGTCCTCTGTATGCTGAGCGCTGGTCCCCTGGGCCCACTTTTTCTTTTCTTTTTTTTTGAGACGGAGTCTTGCTCTGCCGCCCAGGCTGGAGTGCAGTGGCCGGATCTCAGCTCACTGCAAGCTCTGCCTCCCGGGTTCACGCCATTCTCCTGTCTCAGCCTCCCGAGTAGCTGGGACTACAGGCACCCGCCTCGTCGCCCGGCTAGTTTTTTGTATTTTTTAGTAGAGACGGGGTTTCACCGTATTAGCCAGGATGGTCTTGATCTCCTGACCTTGTGATCCGCCCGTCTCGGCCTCCCAAAGTGCTGGGATTACAGGCTTGAGCCACCGCGCCCGGCCTCCATTTTCTTAAATGTGTTACTCCCTAGACTAGAGGATGGGTATTTCTTCACTTCCGTCCTATCCATTTAAAAATCACTTATTTATTTATTTATTTATTTATTTATTTATTTATTTATTTTGAGACAGAGTCTCGTTCTGTTGCCCAGACCGGAGTGCAGTGGCGCGATCTTGGCTCACTGCAACCTCCGCCTCCCAGGTTCAAGCGATTCTCTTGCCTCAGCCTCCTGAGTAGCTGGAAGTACAGGTTCCTGCCACCATGCCTGGCTAATTTTGTATTTTCAGTAGAGACAGAGTTTCACCATGTTGGCCAGGCTGGTCTCGAACTCCTAACCTGTTGATCCACCTGCCTCGGCCTCCCAAGGTGCTGGGATTACAGGCGTGAGCCACTGTGCCCGGCCACTTAATTATTATTTATTTATTTATTTATTTTGAGACAGAGTTTCACTCTTGTGGCCATGCTGGAGTGCAATGGCATGACCTCGGCTCACTGCAACCTCTGCCTGCTGGGTTCAAGCAATTCTGCCTCAGTCTCCTGAGTAGCTGGGATTACAGGCATGCACCACCATGCCCGGCTAATTTTGTATTTTAGTAGAGATGGGGTTTCACCATGTTGGCCAGGCTAGTCTCAAACTCCTGACCTCAGGTGGTCCACCCACCTCGGCCTCCCAAAGTGCTGGGATTACAAGCATGAGCCACCTCGCCTGGCCTATTTATTTATTTTCAAGACAGAGTCTTACTGTGTTGCCCAGGCTGGAGTGCAGTGGCACGATCTTGGCTCATTGCAACCTCTGCTTCCTGGGCTCAAGTGATCCTCCTGCCTCAGCCTCCCAAGTAGCTGGTATTACAGGCACAGGCCATCACACCTGGCTAATTTTTTGTATTTTTTGTAGAGATAGGGTTCTGCCATGTTACCCAGGCTGATCTCAAACACATGGACTCAAGTGATCTGCCTGCCTTGGCCTCCCAAAGTGCTGGGATTACAGATGTGAGTCACAGTGCCCGGCCAAGCTAATGTTTCTAAGTGCACTTGTCTTTTCCTCTATCCCATGACACTAGGAACTATTAATAACAAGGCCTGTGACATTTTGGCTGCTAAAGCACAGAATCTCCAAACCCGTGCCATGCAAGGTGCCAAATTAAAGTGGATACGAATAATCTCATTCTTCACAAATGAATCTAGAGTAGACTAAACTGAGGCTGGCAATAAAGAATTTAAGAATCTTTCATTGAGATTGTTACTTCAATGTTCAAGTTCTTAGTGGGCTGAGAAAATAAAGCAATTTTTTTTGAGACAGTGTCTTGCTCTGTGGCCAGATGTGGTGGTTCATGCCTATAATCTCAGTACTTTGGGAGGCCAAGGAAGGCGGATCACTTGAGGTCAGGAGTCTGAGACCAGCCTGGTCAACATGGTGAAACCCCATCTTTACCAAAATATAAAAAATTAGCTGGGTGTGGTGGCACGTGCCTGTAATCCCAGCTACTCAGGAAGCTGAGGCAGAAGAATTGCCTGAAACCGGGACGCAGAGTTTGCAGTGAGCCGAGATCACGCCACTGCCTGGGTGACAGGGCAAGATTCATCTCGAAAAAATACAAAACAAACAAAAAAGAAAGTGTCTTGCTTGTTGCCCAGGCCTGAGTGCAGTGACAGGATCTTGGGTTACTGCAACCTGAACCTGCCAAGCTCAAGCAACCCTTCCACCTCAGCCTCCTGAGCAGCTGGGACTATCGGCACATGCCACGATGCCTGGTTAATTTCATCTTTTGTACAGATGCGGGTCTCACTATGTTCTTCAGGCTGGTCTCAAACTCCTGGACTCAAGTGATCCTCCTGCTTTGCCCTCCTAAAGTGCTGGGATTAGAGGAATGATCCACTGCACCTGGCCAAATGAAGCAGTTTTTTAAAATCAGACATAAGGTAGGTCTTCAAAAGTGTTGTTGAATTAATTAGCTTTTCATCTCCTTTTCTTTATTTTCTTTATTTTCTCCACCTCCTATTTTAATTTTTTTAGAAACAGGGCCTTGCTCTGTCACACACGTTGGAGAGCAGTGGCACGATCACAGCTCACTGCAACCTTGATCTCCTGGGCTCAAGCAATCCTCTTGCCTCAGCCTCCCAAGTAGCTGGGACACCACCATACTGGCTAATTCTTTTCTTTTAAATTTTAAAATTAAAATTAAAATTTTATAAATTTGAATTTAAATTTTATTTTATGTATGTATTTTTTTTTTTTTT
>NW_016804690.1:449925-461448 GCF_001698545.2 Rhinopithecus bieti
AAAAAAAACCTTTCTTTTTTTTTTTTTTTTTTTTTTTGTGAGATGGAGTCTCGCTCTGTTGTCCAGGCTGAAGTGTAGTGGCGCGATCTCAGCTCACTGCAAGCTCCACTTCCCGGGTTCACACCATTCTCCTGCCTCAGCCTCCCATGTAGCTGGGACTACAGGCGCCGGCCAGCACGCCCAGCTAATTTTTGTGTGTGTGTGTGTGTTTTTAGTAGAGATGGGGTTTCACCGTGTTAGCTAGGATGATCTCGATCTCCTGACCTTGTGATCCGCCCATCTTGGCCTCCCAAAGTGCTGGGATTACAGGCATGAGCCACCGCGCCCGGCCAAGAAAAAAACTTTCTACTGAAATAATTGGCTGAGATAGAAGTAATTATGTCTTAAATGATCTAGATAATTTTATGACTGGCTGAAGCCTCAGCATCAGAAGCAAGGTCTATACATTTCCTGCCAACCTTGACTCACTGAGCAAATGAATTTACCTTCAACAATATGTACAGTCCAGACGTGCATTTGTGCCTGTCTCATTCTCAATATGAAATATGTTTTGAGAATTGTTTGAGGTAAAAACAACAAATGATCTCTTTTGTCCACATACTTTTCACCATTCCTTCCTTGGCAGCCAAGTCAAATCAGCTGGCTCTTTGGTGACTTGGCACATTAAAATTAAAATTTGCTCCAGTGGACCTCACAGAGTTTTTTTTTTTTTTTTTTTTTTTTTTACCAGCACAGTAGCTGGAGAAGGGCATTTTGAAGTCAGGAGGTAATGCCGATTGGCCTGGGCATGGAACACTGTGTGATTAAGCAGCGAAGGGGATAAGGGACAAATTCCAGGAACCCTGCTTATCTCTGCTGGAATTACTGTACTGCAGGTCTCAAATCCTGAAGGATCCTATATTTGTTTTCACCTGGAACCTGGACCACATTCAGGTGGCAGATTAAAATTAAGCCAAATTCATTCCAGGCCATCCTAATGATTTTTTAATTAGCATCAGTGCATAGTGTAGGAATTTGTAGTTCATAGTCCACTTGTAAGTTGAAATTAGAAACTGCAAGGACAGTAATATAAGTGGGAGGAGAGATTACATTAATCCCTTCAACAAATATTTGTTGACTGGCAGCTGTGCTAGTGGGTAATAATAATACAGCTAAGAGCCAAACCAAAGTTCCTCCCCATAGGCCTTTCTTTCTAGTGGGAAAAGGGTAGAGGGTACAGTCAATAAATCCAAATATATATATTTATGTGCACACACACACACATATATATAAAACAAGTGCTATGTGCTGTGAAGAAAAAGTAGGGTAAGGCTCTGGAGAGGACCAAGGGTGTGCGTGAGTGGGATGGTTATTATATAGAGATTGGCCAGGAAAGGCCTCTGGTAAGATGATCTCGAAGGAAGTGGGATTAAGTGGTCCAGCTTTTGGGAGGAAGATTGTGCTGGGCAGAGGGAAGAGCAAGGGCTACGTCTCTGCATTCCACGGTTACAAATAGAGGGTAACATTCGCCGTCCACCCCTCAACGCCTCTTTACTGTGACCTTTGGGAGATGCAGAACTTCAGTGTCCATCAGTCAGAGGCAATGCCTCTGACCCACATGCCTCTAGTTGAGAGATAGACAGAGTTGGAATTACAGGACCACAGACCTGACCTGGAACAAGACTTGCAAGTATGTCAGGGAGCTGCACACTAACCTAGCAAGAGACTGGCCAGGTACCATTTTCTGTATGGTTATGATGAAGCAGCTGGTACAAATGTTAGCGGACAGTTGCACATGGTGTGGGAAAAGCCCAGCACTTGGCCTCTGGTCTGGCTTTTCTACCTTCGGACCTTTTACTGTTGTCTGTGGGTCTTGGGGTCTGTGATTGGACAAATGAAGGTAGGTAAGCTGGGAAGGAATGGACAAGAAACACAATAAGATCTGCTCTGGCCGGGCATGGGTGGCTCAAGCCTGTAATCCCAGCACTCATAATTACTTACAAAAGCATTCATTCATAACTTACAAAAGCGTTCATAATGGTGGCCTTTGAGAGCTGAGATTATGGATGACTTATATACCTTTTTGCTACCTTTATGTGAATTTCTACAAATTACTTTTTTTTTCCTTTTTGAGACAGAGTCTGGCTCTGTCGCCCAGGCTGGAGTACGGGGCACATTCTCAGTTCACTGAACCCTCCCGGGTTCAAGCCATCCTCCTGCCTCAGCCTCCCGAGTAACTGGGACAACAGGCATGCTCTACTACATCCGGCTAATTTTTGTATTTTTAGTAGAGATGGGGTTTCGCTATGTTGGCCAGGCTCGTCTCGAACTCCTGACTGCAAGTGATCCACCTGCCTCGGCCTCCCAAAGTGCTGGGATAATAGGCATGAGCCACTGTACCTGGCCTACAAATTACTTTAGCAACACAGAAAGAAAGTGAGCAAAGTTATGCACTAACATATTAACAAATTGCTCTCCTGTACCTAAATCAGTCATTCCTTTTTTTGAGACAGAGCTTCACTCTTGTTGCCCAGGCTGGAGTGCAATGGCACGATCTCTGCGCACCACAACTTACCCCTCCTGGGTTCAAGTGATTCTCCTGCCATGCTTAACTAATTTTGTATTTTTCTTTCTTTTTTTTTTTTTGAGATGGAGTCTCGCTCTGTCGCCCAGGCTGGAGTGCAATGGCCGGATCTCAGCTCACTGCAAGCTCTGCCTCCCGGGTTTACGCCATTGTCCTGCCTCAGCCTCCCGAGTGGCTGGGACTACAGGCGCCCGCCACCTCGCCTAGCTAGTTTTTTGAATTTTTTAGTAGAGACAGGGTTTCACCGGGTAAGCCAGGATGGTCTCGATCTCCTGACCTCATGATCCGCCCGTTTAGGCCTCTCAAAGTGCTGGGATTACAGGCTTGAGCCACCGCACCCGGCCTAATTTTGTATTTTTAGTAGAGACAGGGTTTCTCCATGTTGGTCAGGCTGGTCTCAAACTCCTAACCTCAGGTGATGCACCTGCTTCAGCCTCCCAAAGTGCTGGGATTACAGGCGCGAGCCACTGCGCCCAGCCACTAAATCAGTCATTCTATCCAGTTCCTTGCATTTCCCTCTTTCTTGTCCTAACCCACAGCCAGTACTTAAGAGTGTTTAAGTCCTCTCTCCTTTCATGAGTCACTCTTTTTTGTCTTGTGACTATACTTGGAAATTATTTATTTATTTATTTATTTATTTATTTTAGACGGAGTCTTGCTCTGTTGCCCAGGCTAGAATGCAATGGTGTGATCTTGGCTAACCACAACTTCCACCTCCCAGGTTCAAGTGATTATCCTGCCACACCCAGCTAATTTTGTCTTTTTAGTAGAGACGAGATTTCACCATGTTGGCCAGGCTGGTCTCGAACTCCTGACATTGTGATCAGCCCACCTCAGCCTCCCAAAGTTCTAGGATTACAGGCGTGAGCCACTGTGCCCGGCCTACCTGGAGCATTATTTAAACCTTAAACCTCTAAACTTTTCGTCATTGTGCTTTGTTTCCTTAACGATTAGCAAAGGAATTGTCAGCGGATAAGACTTGCCCTCTTCTGCTGCTCTCAAGCCGTGGACAAGTTTCTTCCATTCACTGTGTGTCATTTTCTTCATCTGTAAACACAAGATAATAGTAACAACACCTCTCTCCTAGGGCCTGGACGGGGCATGCCAGTGAGGGGTCCTGAAGCTTAGGCCCCTGGGATTTGGATAGAGAAAGTCATGGTGAAGGTGGGTGTGACATTGGTGAGGTGGCATTGGACACCCGTCAGGGCCTCTCCTGTCCTCTGTCCACTCCAGACAGTGCCCATTTGCGCAGAGGCTTTCCTGGGTGTCTGCCTGAGGGCTTTCTCTGCTCCTCTACACCAGATGACCCGAAGTGTCCCCACGAGCAGCCTTCAACCAAAGAGGGACAGGAGTCGGTGAACATGCACCTCAGCCTCCTCACCTCTCCGAGGAACTTTTTAAAAAATCTTGTATTGGCTGCATAGCAGAGATGGGGGCATTGCTTGAGCCTATGAGTTCACAACCAGGCCTAGGAACATAGTGAGACCTCCCCTTCCCTCAGCCCACCCCACAACACCCCATCCCTACGGAAAATTTAAGATTAACCAGGCTTGGTGGTGGGAACCCTGAAAATCTGAGAAAGGTCTCAGTTAATTTAGAAAGTTTATTTTTGGCCGGGAGTGGCAGCCCACGCCTGTAATCCCAACACTTTGGGAGACCAAGGTGGGTGGATCACTTGAGACCAGGAGTTCGTGACAGCCTCAGGAGGTGTTGATGACACGTGCCCAGGTAGTGGGGGCACAGCTTGGTTTTATTTTTATTTTTACTTTATTTATTTATTACTTGCTCTGTCGTCCAGGCTGGAGTGTAGTGGCATGATCACGGCTTACTGCAACCTCCGCTTCCTGGGTTCAAGCGATTCTCCTGCCTCAGCCTCCCAGGTAGCTGGGATTACAGGCGCACCACACCACACCTGTCTAATTTTTGTATTTTTTAGTAGAGATGGGTTTTCACAACCTTGGTCAGGCTGGTCTCAGACTCCTGACCTCAGGTGATCGCCTGCCTTGGTCTCCCAAAGTGCTGGGATTACAGGCGTGAGCCACCACGCCTGGCCACAGCTTTTTTGTTTTTTTGAGACGGAGTTTCGCGCTTTCACCCAGGCTGGAATGAAGTGGCACGATCTCAGCTCACTGCAACCTCCGTCCCCCAGGCTCAAGCAATTCTCCTCCTCAGCCTCCCGAGTAGCTGTGATTACAGGCGCCTGCCACCACGCCCAGCTAATTTTTGTATTTTTAGTACAGACAGGGTTTTGCCACATTGACCAGGCTGGTCTTGAACTCCTGACCTCAGGTGATCCATCCGCCTCCGTCTCCCAAAGTGCTAGGATTACAGGTGTGAGCCACCACGCCGCCGACAGCTTGGTTTTATACATTTTAGGGAGACATGAGGCATCAATCAATGTAAGATGTACACTGGTTCTGTCCGGAAAGGCAGGACAACTCAAGAAGGGAGAGGGTTTCCAGGTCACAAGTAGGTGAGAGACAAAGAGTTGCATTCTTTTGACTTTCTGATTAGCCTTTCCAAAGGAGGCAATCAGATATGCATCTATCTCAGTGAGCAGAGGAATGACTTTCTATTGTTTTTTTTTTTTTGAGATGGAGTCTCGCTCTATCACCCAGACTGGAGTGCAGTGGCGCTATCTCAGCTCACTGCAAGCTCCGCCTCCCAGGTTCACGCCATTTTCCTGCCTCAGCCTCCTGAGTAGCTGGGAGGCGCCTGCCACCGTACCCAGCTAAGCTTTTGCATTTTTAGTAGAGACAGGGTTTCACCATGTTAGCCAGGATGGTCTCGATCTCCTGACCTCGTGATCTGCCCGCCTTGGCCTCCCAAAGTGCTGGGATTACAGGCGTGAGCCACTGTGTTTGTCCTAGCAACGCAGGTTTGTCCTAGCAGTTCCCATCTTGACTTTTCCCTTTAGCTTAGTGATTTTAGGGTTCCAAGGTTTATTTTCCTTTCACAGTGGCATATGCCTGTAGTATCAGCTGAGGTGGGAGGGTCCTTTGAGCCTGGGAGGTCAAGGCTGCACTGAGCCGTGATTGCACTACTGCACACCAGCCTGGGTGACAGAGTGATATCCTGTCTCAAAAAACAGAAAATGGCCAGGCATGGTGGCTCACACCTGTAATCTCAGTACTTTAGGAGGCCAAGACAGGCAGATCACCTCGGGTTGGGAGTTCGAGACCAGCCTGGCCAACATGGTAAAACCCCGTCTCTACTAAAAATACCAGAATTAGTCGGGCATGGTGGCAGGTGCCTATAATCCCAGCTACTCAGGAGGCTGAGGCAGGAGAATCGCTGGAACCTGGGAGGAAGAGGTTGCAGTGAGCCAAGATTGTATCATGGCACTCCAGCCCGGGTGGCAGAGTGAGACTCTATCTCAAAAAAAAAACAAAACAAAAAACAAAAAATCTTGTATTGTAAAATCCAGATACAGAAAAATACACAGAGCAAACGTGCAGCTTAATGAAATACCCCAAGGCAAATACATCTGTAACCATTGGTGGGACGCTGCGAGGGCTCTCAGGAGTCCTGGGGGATGAGCCCCAGTTGCCTACAGTGGTTACCTGCTCCCTAAGTGACACACGCTTTACTGGCCTGATTTTTCGGATTTCCTTTTCTCACTCATTTCAGGATCACCTTCCAAATAAGCCATATACCCAAATTCTCATCTCAGGGTCAGTTTTTGGTGAAACTAGAAATCAGGCCGTTTCTAAGGAAGTCTTCTTTAAAGAGGTGGCATTTGAGCTGAGAGCTGATTGTTGAGAGGGAGGTGGCTCTGTGAGCTCTGGTCTAGTGTCTATGCAGAGGACACCAAGCAGGCCCTGGGACACAGCAATCCTGAGTGTGTGTGGAGCAGAAAACAGTCCATGGTGGCTGGACCACAGGGAGAGATGGACTGGGAGAGGCAGGCAGGAGCCAAGTCATACAGTTAACAGCCGTGCATGTGTGTGTTGGGGTTGGGGTGGCGGGGCTGGGTGTGAGTACGTGAGCAATGTGTGAGTCGTGTGGAATGGGAGGCCCCACTTGGCGCTTTCTTTCTCAGCCCCCTGCCACCTGACATCCATACTCACACACACCCTCACAGGCAGTTCCGTTTTGAAAACCCGATTTCATGCGACCAGTCTTTTATCCAGTCTTAGGATAAATATCTATTCAGAGAAGGCAATTTAAAAAGCCAAGTCATCTCAACCCAAGCTACACTAGATGCACAGCTGTGTCAGTTACCAGGGTCCAGCTCAGTATTGGCTAATAGTGGAAGCACAACTTCCATTGCCAAAGCTTGGAGTCATAAACTCCAGAGATGGAGCAGGCAGATAAGTGTGTGTGGCGGCGCAGAGCCAGGCCCTCAGAAGTAATGAGCACGTCTGTCACCACCCCTTCTGCAGTGAGTGGCTGTCCCACCGGTCTCTCCAGCTGCCAGGGGAGAATGAATTAGGGTGTTGAGAATTACCCAGACCCAAGGTTGGGGATGGTATGACTCCATCTAGGCCAATCCTTGTCTTTATTAATCCAGCGTGACCCAGGCCTGCTGTGGAATATTTTGGAATATACTGGAATATTTTGAATATATTGACAGTGCAAGTTAAGAGTTTTGTTGATTAAAAAAAAAATACTCAAGTCAAATTTATAGAAACAGAAAGTAAAGTGCTAGTTGCCAGGGGCTGGGGGAGGGAAAACAGGGAGCTGTTTAATGAGCATGGAGTTTTGGTTTTTCTTTTTTCTTCTTCTTCTTATTTTTTTTTCTTTTTCTTTCATTTTTTATTTTTTATTTTTTTTGACTTTCAATTTTTCAAGATGAAAAGTTCTGGAGATAGGTTGCATAACAATGTGAATGTATGCAATACTCCTGAACTGGACACTTAAAAATGGTAACAATGGGCTGGGCGCAGTGGCTCACGCCTGTAATCCCAGCACTTTGGGAGGCCGAGGTGGGCAGATTGCCTGAGGTCAGGAGTTCAAGACCAGCCTGGCCAATATGGTGAAACCCCTGTCTCTACTAAAAATACAAAAATTAGCCAGGAGTGGTGGTGGGTGCCTGTAATCCCATCTATTTGGGAAGCTGAGGCAGGAGAATTGCTTGAACCCGGGAGGCAAAGGTTGCAGTGAGCTGAGATTGCACCATTGCACTCCAGCCTGGACGACAGAGTGAGACTCTGTTTCAAAAAAAGAAAAAAAAATGGTAACAATGGTATATTTTATGTTCTTTGTATTCTATAATTTTTTTTAATTTCTTTTTTTTTTTCTTTGAGACAGAGTCATGCTCTGTCCCCAGGCTGGAGTGCAGTGGCGCAATCTGAGCTCATTGCAAGGGCCGCCTCCTGGGTTCAGCCGCTGTCCTGACTCAGCCTCCCGAGTAGCTGGGACACAGGTGCCCGCCACCATGCCCGGCTAATTTCTTTTTGTATTTTTATTTTTATTTTTTTATTTTTTTTGAGACGGAGTCTCGCTCTGTCGCCCAGGCTGGAGTGCAGTGGCCGGATCTCAGCTCACTGCAACCTCCGCCTCCCGGGTTCACGCCATTCTCCTGCCTCAGCCTCCCGAGTAGCTGGGACTACAGGCGCCCGCCAACTCGCCCGGCTAGTTTTTTGTATTTTTTTGGTAGAGACGGGGTTTCACCGTGTTAGCCAGGATGGTCTCGATCTCCTGACCTCGTGATCCGCCCGTCTCGGCCTCCCAAAGTGCTGGGATTACATTTTTTCTTTGAGACAGAGTCATGCTCTGTCCCCCAGGCTGGAGTGCAGTGGCGCAATCTGAGCTCATTGCAAGGGCCGCCTCCTGGGTTCAGCCGCTGTCCTGACTCAGCCTCCCGAGTAGCTGGGACACAGGTGCCCGCCACCATGCCCGGCTAATTTCTTTTGTATTTTATTTTATTTTTTTATTTTTTTTGAGACGGAGTCTCGCTCTGTCGCCCAGGCTGGAGTGCAGTGGCCGGATCTCAGCTCACTGCAACCTCCGCCTCCCGGGTTCACGCCATTCTCCTGCCTCAGCCTCCCGAGTAGCTGGGACTACAGGCGCCCGCCAACTCGCCCGGCTAGTTTTTTGTATTTTTTTGGTAGAGACGGGGTTTCACCGTGTTAGCCAGGATGGTCTCGATCTCCTGACCTCGTGATCCGCCCGTCTCGGCCTCCCAAAGTGCTGGGATTACAGGCTTGAGCCACCGCGCCTGGCCTCTTTTGTATTTTTTAGTAGAGACGGGGTTTCACTGTGTTAGCCAGGATGGTCTCGATCTCCTGACCTCGTGATCCGCCTGTCTTGGCCTCCCAAAATGCTGGGATTACAGGCGTAGGTCACTGTGCCTGGCCTAAATTTCTTAAAAAATAAACTCAGACAATAGTTTGGGTAGCAAGCACCGACTGCCATGGTTTGGAACAATTGTGACCCATGCTCTGACTGCTGACACTGTCCCAAATGACTCACTGCAGTAGCTTGGTGTTCACATTGGCATCAGTAACCAGCATAACTACAACCCCTGCAGTGAGTGACAGTGCTTTTCCATCTGATTTCCAAGGCATCTCAGGGTCCCCGGAGGGAGGTGAGAAGCGATAGATAGAGGAAAGCAGCCCAGGGAAGGTAATTTGCTTCAGTCACACTGGCAACGCAACCTGATTTTCTTTCCTGTCCCTGGCTCTGAGATGCCTAAGGGGCTACACTCCCAAGTTAGGGTCCTTCCTGGGCCCCCGGCCACCGGGTTTGCCACTGGGGGCTTATTAAACAGCTGCTCATCATCCCCTTGGTCATGAGGAGCGGGAGTCAGTGACTTGAGGCACTCACAACATCCAGATGTCCACTGTCCCTTCCTGTTGGCAAACAGCCCCCAGGCCGAGGAGTTCTGCTTGCTTGTCCTAGGATGGTGATCGCATGATCTCAGCTGGGCTTTGCAGAGTGCTGTAGTTTGGAGAACTGTGTTTCTGAGCCAGCTCTGAAAA
Source organism: Rhinopithecus bieti (assembly GCF_001698545.2). NCBI lineage: Eukaryota > Metazoa > Chordata > Mammalia > Primates > Cercopithecidae > Rhinopithecus > Rhinopithecus bieti. The sequence goes on from NW_016804690.1 coordinate 459,415, forward strand.
CTATTTCTCTGAAAACTATTTGGTTAAATGTGAGCTCCAGGCCACTGACTCCTGTTCCTGCTTTCAATTCTGCGTTCTCCTGACCACTGGAGTGTGGAAGTAGCTTGGGGTGTTCATGGGCTGCCCATCCCCCAACCCCACACCCACACCCTCACTGAGAGCCACTGCTTGGCCTGCTGCCTGTGCTTCTGGGAGTGGGAGAGTTCATGTTATCATTAGAAAAACCCATCGGTTATACTAAGTAGAAAGGGGGCTCTGAATTTGAGGAAAATTATCATTGTAAAATCCTTTTTAAGAAATACAAATTTTGGGCCGGGCATAGTGGTTCATGCCTGTAATCCCAGCACTTTGGGAGGCTGAGGTGGGCAGATCACCTGAGGTCAGGAGTTCAAGACCAACCTGGCCAACGTCATGAAACCCCCATCTCTAGCCAGGCGTGGTGGTGTGCACCTATAGCCCCAGCTACTTGGGAGGCTGAGGTGGGAGAATCATTTGAACCCAGGAGGTGGAGGCTGCAATGAGCAGAGATCACGCCATTGCACTCCAGCCTGGGCTACTGAGTGAGACCCCATCTCAAAAAAAAAAAAAAAGAAAAAAAAGAAATACAAATATTGGCCAGGTGTAGTGGCTTACTCCTATAATCCCAGCACTTTGAGAGACTGAGATGTGAGGATTGCTTGAGGTGAGGAATTTAAGAGTTCAAGGCCTTTCTCTTGGCTGGGCGCGGTGGCTCACACCTGTAATCCCAGCACTTTGGGAGGCCAAGGTGGGTAGATCACTTGAGGTCAGGAGTTCGAGATCAGCCTAATCAACATGGTGAAACCCCATCTCTAGTAAAAATACAAAAATTAGCCAGGTGTGGTGGCGCATGCCTGTAATCCCAGCTACTCGGGAGGCTGAGGGAGGAGAATTGCTTGAACCTGGGAGGCAGAGATTGCAGTGAGCCAAGATCGTACCACTGCACTCCAGCCTGGGCAACGAGAGCTAAAGGAAACTCTGTCTCAATAACAACAACAAGAGTTCAAGAACAGTCTGGGCAACATAGTGAGACCTGGACCCAGTCTCTTTTTGTTTGTTTGTCTGAGACCGAGTCTCCCTCTGTCGCCCAGGCTGGAGTGCGGTGGCGCAATCTGGGCTCCCTGCAACCTCCTCCTACCAGGTTCAAGCAATTCTCCTGCCTCAGCCTCCCGAGTAGCTGGGATTACAGGTGCGCTCTACCACACCCAGCTAATTTTTTGTATTTTTACTAGAGACGGAGTTTCACCGTGTTGGCCAGGCTGGTCTCGAACTCCTGACCTCAAGTGATCCACTCACCTTGGCCTCCCAAAGTGCTGGGATTGCAGGCATGAGCCACCATGCCTGGCCCAGCCTCTTTTTAATTAAAAAAAAAAAAAAGAAAATGAAATGTCATGGACTTTGAATGTAGACACTGGGTTAAAATTTTGGCTGTATGACTTTAGACAAGTTACTTATTCCTTCCTATTAGTTTATTTTCTTGACTGCAAAATGAGGATAATACCAATGTAAGGATTAAACAGTCCATAAAGAGATGAACACAGGCCCTGGCACTTGACAGGCGCCCCATCAATCTCGTCAGCCCCCAGTTAGGATTCTGTAGGAATAAGCAGGCTCGTTGTATACATTGTCCTTTGGTTCTCAAAAACAGTTTGGCCTCTTAGTATAGAATTCTCTGAGGTAGGTTAAAGTTCTTCCTACACCCTTGCTTATGTTATTAATTTACTCAGCAAAGTTTTCCAGAGCCAAGGTAACCTTTAGAGCAGTCAGGTGCAAATGGGTCTGGAGCAATGTTACTCTCTTCCCTGGCAGTGCAGTCATGAGCCTCAGCTGGTTGCAGAGAAGACCTCACTGCATCTCCCTGGAATGTGGGGAGATGACTGGGGAGTGGATGGGGCCTAGCCCTCCCCAGAGAAGAGTCTCTTTCTGATCACTGCTGTCTGTGGTGGGGCATTCAGACTCCAGGAGTCCCAACTGGATGGCTCCAATCCCTCATTTCTTTTTTTTTTTTTTTTTTTT
>NW_016804690.1:463867-470752 GCF_001698545.2 Rhinopithecus bieti
TTTTTTTGTATTTTTTTTAGTAGGGACGGGGTTTCACCGTGTTAGCCAGGATGGTCTCGATCTCCTGACCTCGTGATCCACCCATCTCGGCCTCCCAAAGTGCTGGGATTACAGGTTTGAGCCACTGCACCCGGCCCAATCCCTCATTTCATACGTGACCAGACAGGTTTTTTGTGGATATGTAATTGATGGGTGGTAGGGTTGTGGCAAGGCCTGGGGCTTAGAGTGAGGCTGGTTCAAATCGGGTTCTGGTTCTGCCACTACTCAGAGATCGAGCTGGCCAACTTGATGCAAGTTACCTAACATCCGTGATTCTCAGTTTCCTAGTCCCTAAAATGAGGATAAGATTATCTACTTTACACTGTGTGTATTACAAGGAGATCATGTTTTGATTAAAATAGGGAGTGTCATTTTCCTAATATTTGCTTACATTTGTCTCTGATCCTTTTTGTTGTTGTTGTTGGGGGGGATGGAGTCTCACTGTCACCCAGGCTGGGGTGTAGTAGTGGCGCAATCTCTGCTCACTGCAACCTCTGCCTCCCGGGTTCAAGCGATTCTTTTTTTTTTTTTTTTTTTCCTGAGACGGAGTCTCGCTCTGTCACCCAGGCTGGAGTGCAGTGGCCGGATCTCAGCTCACTGCAACCTCCGCCTCCCGGGTTTACACCATTCTCCTGCCTCAGCCTCCCAAGTAGCTGGGACTACAGGTGCCCGCCACCTCGCCCGGCTAGTTTTTTGTATTTTTTAATAGAGACGGGGTTTCACCATATTAGCCAGGATGGTCTCGATCTCCTGACCTCGTGATCCGCCTGTCTCGGCCTCCCAAAGTGCTGGGATTACAGGCTTGCGCCACCGCACCCAGCTCAAGCGATTCTTGCACTTCAGCCTCCCAAGTAGCTGGGATGACAGGTGCACACCACCAAGACAGGTCTCATTAAAAAAAAAAAAACAACTTTTTTTTTTTGAGACAGAATTTTTCTCGTCACCCAAGCTGTAGTGCAATGGTGTGATCTTGGCTCACTGCAACCTCTGCCTCTCAGGTTCAAGTGATTCTCCTGCCTCAGCCTCCCAAGTAGCTGGGATTACAGGCTCCCACCACCACATCTGCCTAATTTTTGTATTTTCAGTAGAGACAGGGTTTCACCATGTTGACCAGGCTGGTCTCCAACTCCTGGGCTTAAGTGATCCACCTGCCTCGGCGTCCCAAAGTGCTGGGATTATAGGCGCGAGCCACCATGCCCGGACTTTAAAGAACCCACTTTCTACACTTTCTAGCCTATTTGACAGCAAGCATAGAGGGGAAAAGCAGATTTCTTAACCTGTATTTATGGTGGCTAAGGAGTGGAGACTACAGTTCAAAGTGAGAAGGGAATGGGACAACGTTCCTTGTGCCAAAAAAATATATCTCTCTCAGCTACCTAATGGGAGGGGAATGTAAGGCTTAAACCACCAAGTAGAGAAATGAAGGGCTATTCTGGGTGTCACTGGCCCCTCCCTGAAGACTGTGAGAGCAGCCCTTGGTAATACACTAATAGGGGAGGGAAATTATACAGGCCTTCCTTGGGTTAGCAAATTGCTAACCTGCAAGGATTTAGAATGCAACATTGAGGGCAGCTCAATTCCTCCAGGCCTTTTCCACAAGGTATCTATTGTATTTCTTTCCCAGGGATTACTAATACAGGGATGTGTACCTAGTAACCGGGAGATCCACTCTGGACTCCATAAAAAAGCAGCTTATGTTTCTTTGGGTTTCACCTTTCTTCCCAGAGGGTGCTGTCTATTCAAACACTCCCACGCAGCCAGGGTTACAGAGAACTCCCCAGGACACTGTCCTCACCCTTGCTTTTCATTTTTGTTTTTGAGACAGGGTCTTGCTCTATCAACCAGACTGGAGGGCAGTGGCGTGATCTCGGCTCACTGTAGTCTGTATCTCTTGGGCTCAAGGGACGCTCCCACCTCAGCCTCCCAAGTAGCTGGAATCACAGGTGCATGCCACCACACCTGGCTATTTTTTTTTCTTGTTGCCCAGGCTAGAGTGCAGTGGCATGATCTTTGCTCACTGCAACCTCCACCTCCCAGGTTCAAGTGATTCTCCTGCCTCAGCCTCCCAAGTAGTTGAGATTACAGGTGTGCGCCATCACACCTACCTAATTTTTGTATTTTTGGTAGAGATGGGGTTTCGCCATGTTGGCTAGGCTTGTCTCGAACTCCTGACCTCAGGTGATCCACCTGCCTCAGCCTCCAAAAGTGCTGAGATTACAGGCTTGAGCCACCGTGTGTGGCCAATTTTTGTATTTTTTATAGAGGTGGGTTTTCGCCATTTTGCCCAGGCCTGTCCCAAACCCCTGGGCTCAAGCAATCCTCCTACCTGTTTCCCAAATAGCTGAGACTATAGATGTGAGCCTCCGCACCTGGCCTGCTTTTGGACTGGTGTGCCAGTTCACACATGCCTGTGATAGCAACTGCGTTCTGAACTGCAGGGATGCATTTACTTGTCAGCACCTGAAAACTTCCTCCTCAGTTGAGTCCAATTATCAGCTTCATGTGCCATCTGCCAATCCAGATGAAACTTGGCAAATACAAAGCTGTCCTTTTCCAGGTGACGCTCCCCACCTTCTTTTTCCTCCACCATGTCATTAACAACTGAAAAGCTCCTGCATGATCAGACCTGTGTATCTATCCATCATCAAATCCTACTCCTTTTTCGACACTGGGACCCTCCCGAGGCTGTCCCAGCCCCGCATTTGCTAGCATGCCCTGCAGACATGACCCTTGCTGGGCTCTGATGAGCCTTCAGGCCTCCACTCCAGGTGTCACTGTTTTGTCTCCCCTCTGCTCTCAGAGCCTCCTCTGCCAGGCGCCTCGGTCATGCTGGCCCTCTGTCTCAGAAGTGAATGTACTGAGCAGGTCTTAGGGATTTATTAATGATGCTCCTGGGGCTGGAGGCAGTGGCTCATGCCTGTGATCCCAACACATTGGGAGGCTGAGACAGGAGGACCACTTGAGTTTAAGACCAGCCTGGGGAACATAGTGAGACTCTGTCCCTATACAAAATAAAAATAGGGGCCGGGTGCGGTGGCTTACGCCTGTAATCCCAGCACTTTGGGAGGCCAAGGCAGGTGGATCACAAGGTCAGGAGTTCGAGAACAGCCTGACCAACATGGTGAAACCCTATCTCTACTAAAAATACAAAAAAATAAAAAATTAGCTGGGCATAGTGGCGGGTGCCTGTAGTCCCAGCTACTGGGAAGGCTGAGGCAGGAGAATCGCTTGAACCCAGGAGATGGAGGTTGCAGTGAGCCGAGATCACACCACTGCACTCCAGCCTGGGTGACAGAAGCAGACTCCATCTCAGAAAAAAAAAAAGAGAAAAAAAAGAAAAGTCAGGCGTGGTGGTGCACGCCTGTGCTCCAAGCTACTCAAGGCTGAAATGGGGGGATCGCTTGAGTCTAGGCAGTCAAGGCTGCAGTGAGACGTGATCTCACCACAGCGCTTCAGCCTGGGTGACAAAGCCAGACCCTGTTTCAAAATAATAATAATAATAATGTTCTTGGATTTCCAAGGGTACAGTTTTTCAGAGCCTTCCTAGCCCTAGGTCATCAAACTATTCTTGCTTCCTTCCAAATGGCTAAGATTTCTGGAAGATTTTCCTAACAAGAAACACATGAACTTGTCCAAAGAGCTTCCAAGAGGAATAGCAGAAAGCATTGGCTTTAATACACATAGCTTCAGGACCTGGCCCATGTTGTGTGACCTCAGGTTAGTTGCTTGGTTAACCCTGTTTCTTCATGCGGAAAGTGTAGGAGACAATACCTACCTTCCCAGGCTGCCCTGGATTAGCACAATATGTGCACGTACAGCCTGGCAGAGCACTCACCCAGATCAGCAATGGCAATGTGTGCCCTCCACTCAGTCCCAGCCACATCCTGGTTCTCCTGTTTTATGTTAAGTCCTTTCTTAACATGTACTTCCCAGCACTAGAGCATTAGCTCCTTAATTTGGGGGCACATTTTATCTTTGCATTCTCACTGCCTACTGCAAGCCTGCCAAAAGCATCTGTAGAATGAATAAATGAATACATAAATGCATTTTTTGCTATGGATTTAAATATTAATGTTTCATACTTGAATTTTAGATTCAAGAGTTGGAAAAAAACGGAGATCTAGCCAAAATGCTGGCATACAGGAAATGGTTAATGAAGCAGTAGCGTATGTGCGCAGTAGTAGGAACATGTGTTTTTCATTCTCATTACTGTTTCAGGACTAGGTTAATAATGTAAGCCAAATGGAGTGTGGTTAAGGGTTTTGGGTCTGGAGTCCACATAGTCTGCATTTCTTTCTTTTTTTTTTTTTTTTTTCTAGACGGAGTCTTGCTCTGCTGCCCAGGCTGGAGTGCAGTGGCCGGCTCTCAGCTCACTGCAAGCTCCGCCTCCTGGGTTCACGCCATTCTCCTGTCTCAGCCTCCCGAGTAGCTGGGACCACAGGCGCCCGCCTCGTCGCCCGGCTAGTTTTTTGTATTTTTTTAGTAGAGACGGGGTTTCACCGTATTAGCCAGGATGGTCTCGATCTCCTGACCTCATGATCCGCCCGTCTCGGCCTCCCAAAGTGCTGGGATTACAGGCTTGAGCCACCGCGCCCGGCCAGTCTGCATTTCAGGTTCAGTCTCTGCAGTTTACTAAGTGTGACCTTCGGCCAGTTAATCTCTCTAAGCCTTTTCTGTCATCTACAAAATGAAGATATTAATAGTACTACTTACAGCATATAAATGTTGAGACTTAAATAAATTGTGGTTCATACCTGTAATCCCGGCACTTTGGGAGGCTGAGGCGGTTTGATCACTTGAGCTCAGGAGTTTGAGACCAGACTGGCCAACATAGCAAAACCCTATCACTACAAAAAATACAAAAATTAGCTAGGTGTGGTGGTGTACACCTATAGTCAGTCCCAGCTCCTTGGGAGGCTGATGTGAGAGGATTGCTTGACCCTGGGAGGTGGAGGTTGCAGTGAGCTGAGATTGCACCACTGCACTCCAGCCTGGGCCACAGAGCAAGACTCTGTCTCAAAAAAACAACAAAAAAGAAACAAAAAAGTACAATAGTTCACGTAAAACACTTGGTACAGGGCTCAGGGCAAAGGAAGGATTCTCACCACTATGTTTAGTAAAACATACTTTTACCTAAAGATTATACAAATGCCCTCTGTCTTTGGCTGTGTTTTGTTTTAGAAAACCTTCTCAAGTTCAAGGACCTGGTCTCTCTCCATTTATCAAGCACTTACTTTAAGTCAAACAGCCTGCTAGGTTTGGGAAACAGAAATAAAAGATGTGTCCTGCCCTTAAGGAGTTACAACTTATGGAGAAACAGTGCCTACTTACACAATGGTATGGTTAGGGCCATGAATCATTGGTTCTCAAAGTCAAAAACATTGACACCTGACCTGCTGGGGATGGGGGTGGGTAACAGAAGGCTGGTGTGAGCCTTGAAGGTGTGAAGCTTTGAACCAGAAGAGAAACGGAGAAAGTTTACACAGAAGGGAGAACTCATGCAAAGCTACTGAACGATTTTACACACCACCCAGGCTGGAGTGTAACGGCGCGCGATTTCAGTTCACTGCAACCTCCGCCTCCTGGGTTCAAGAAGTGAAACTCCAGCCGTGCGTGGTGGCTCATGCCTGTAATCCCAGCACTTTGGGAGGCCAAGACGGGCAGATCATGAGGTCAGGTGATCAACACCATCCTGGCTAACACGGTGAAACCCCATCTCTACTAAAAATACAAAAAAGTTAGCCGGGTATCGTGGCGGGCGCCTGTAGTACATATAACCATTTCTTTCCTGAATGGAAGTTTCAGTCTTCGTAGCAGGCGTCCCAATTATTCTGGCTCCCATCTGCCAAATCGATCCATTCTTAAGAGATCTACCAATCTGGGCAGTAAGAAGGCTGGGCCCCATAACCTCTAAAGAATAAGTCCAAAATTAGCCAGGCCTGGTGGTGTGTGCATCTGTGGTCCTAAGCTACTCAGGAGGCTGAGGTAGTTTTTCTTTTTTCTTTTTTTTTTTTTTGAGACGGAGGCTCGCTGTCGCCCAGGCGGAGTGCAGTGGCACGATCGCCGCTCACTGCAAGCTCTGCCTCCTGTGTTCACACCATTCTCCTGCTTCAGCCTCCCGAGTAGCGGGGACTACAGGCACGTGCCACCATGCCGTTATTTTGTTATTTTTTTTTTTTTTAGTAGAGATGGGGTTTCGCTATATTGGTCAGGCTAGTCTTGAACTCCTGACCTCGTGATCCACCTGCCTCAGCCACCACAACCGGCGCCACTGGCTAGAGTTCTATAGGCTTGATGGGAGTACATGATCTCTACGACCTAGCATCAAATTCAGGGGTATGTTTTGCAGATACTTTTTTATCTTAATTGAATAAAATCTTAATTGTAAAGTTGGTCCTACTGTCACTCTTTGATTGTTCTTTGGGCAACAGATTAGAAGATACTATGAATTTTCCTAGGCAAGAGGGTCAGAAAGGGAAAGCAAAGTATTTTGGGGATGAAATGAGGTCTGTGAGGCAGGTCTGGCAGTCCCACAGAGGATTCTACTCCTCACCCCACCCTCAGCAGTCTAGGTGTTGTTTTATTCTTTATGAAACTGCAACATAGTCAACCTTTTTTTTTTTTAAGAGGGTGTTTGTCACCCAAGCTGGAGTATAGCAGTGGGATCATGGCTCACTGCAGTCTCAATCTCAGCCTCCCGAGTAGCTGGGACTACAGGTGCATACCACCACACTACTCTTAATTTTTTTGAAAATCAGATGCAGTGGCTCATGCCTGTAATCCCAGCATTTTGGAAGGCCAAGGCAGACAGATCACCTGAGATCAGGAGTTCGAGACCAGGCTGGC
>NW_016804690.1:471116-473830 GCF_001698545.2 Rhinopithecus bieti
AAAAATTAGCTGGGCATGGTTGTGCACGCCTGTGATCCCAGCTACTTGGGAGGCTGAGTCAGGAAAATCGCTTGAACCCACAAGGCAGAGGTTGTGGTGAGCCAAAATCGCACCACTGCACTCCAGCCTGGGCAATACAGTGAGACTCCATCTCCCAAAAAAAAAAAAAAAGTCTCACTATATTGCCCAGGCTGGTCTCAAACGATCAATCCTCCTGCCTCAGCTTTCCAAAGTATGGAATACAGGTGTGAACCACCACACCCAGCTGTTAATGTATTTTTAAAATAATTCAACGTATTACACTAAATTTATCCAAGTGACATATCTGAGGTAAGCAAGACTGCTGACCTAACAGCCCATGCTACCAGCTACCTGAGACCCATGATCTACCATCAGACCACAGCCAGTTCCCACTGCAGTGAAATAACATGAAAGTCTTTATCAATTGAGCAGTTTCTAATGTGAGAGTCAACACATCTGAAACATGAAGTTGAATGGTGGAAATTCAGTAAGTACTTTATTTATGAGTAAGGCTGTACAGGATTCAACAGTGTCTAATTCGAGTCCCATATATGATAGCTAAATTTTTTTTTTTTGAGGCGGAGTCTCGCTCTGTCGCCCGGACTGGAGTGCAGTGGCCAGATCTCAGCTCACTGCAAGCTCCGCCTCCCGGGTTTACGCCATTCTCCTGCCTCAGCCTCCCGAGTAGCTGGGACTACAGGCGCCCGCCACCTCGCCCGGCTAGTTTTGTATTTTAGTAGAGATGGGTTTCACCGTGTTAGCCAGGATGGTCTCGATCTCCTGACCTCGTGATCCGCCCGTCTCGGCCTCCCAAAGTGCTGGGATTACAGGCTTGAGCCACCGCGCCTGGCCATGATAGCTAAAATTTTTAAATGAGCAATTCAGCTTATGGTGAAATATATTTTCATCCCATCTTTTATGCTATATCGTATCTCAGGCTTTTAAAATTATTTTGAGATAAAATTTTAAAGTTCCCCGTACCCAGGTTACCATATTATAAAGATAGTGAAATACAAAATGTAATAAAGATAGTGAAATACAAAATGTAACAAATACTAACACACTGTGATTAATAGCTGTTTATTAGCTTTTAATAAAGCAAAACTTTATAGTGAAATAAACTAGAAATAGCTTTTATTTTTTATATATATTTATTTTTGAGATGGGGTCTTGCTGTGTTGCCCAGGCTGGAGTACAGTGGCACAATCTTGGCTCACGGCAGCCTCTGCCTTCGCCTCCTGGGTTCAAGCAATTCTCCCACCTCAGCCTCCCATGTAGCTGGGATTACAGGCATGCGCTGCCATGCCCAGCTAATTTTTGCATTTTTAGTAGAGACGGGGTTTCACCATGTTGGCCAGGCTGGTCTCAAACTCCTGACCTCAGGTGATCCACCCACCTTGGCCTCCCAAAGTGCTGGGATTACAGGCATGAGCCACCGTGCCCAGCGAAATAGCTTTTTAAAAGCTTTTAAAATGATATGCTTATAAAATGACAGACATGAGTGAAACATCCTCAATGACGATAATACACAAGTCACAAGTTTCCTGTGAGTGAAGCCCAGCGGTATAGAGTCAGGCTGACTGTTTAAAAGCCAGATTCATTTCTTGATATCACTGAACTCTTACTCTGAAATTGTGCCAGGAGAGCTTCTAAGCATCCCTGGTCTCAAGTTTAATAATGCAAAACTTCCACTTTATCATCTAAAGTTTCGGAAAGGAATCCCTTTGGCACTAATGATATCTACTCCAGCACCATCTCTCCTTTTTGGTGCCTCTTCATTCTTGAGTAGGGACTTATTGTATCATCCATCACAAAATCATACAGTACTTTTATCCAGGAATTGTAGTGGGGGAGGTTGTCATAGTATTCAGCTGCTATTTTCCTCACCTAGAAGGGAAAAAAATACAGCAAGATGAAAAATGAGTATTACTGGGTTCTTTCAAAGATGACTGATGAATGGTTGATACAAACACTGAGAAGGGAAACCATGAGACCTGCCTCCCTCCTCTCTCTTAAAAAAATAAAAGCAGCAGCAGCAGCCGCAGCCGCAGCCGCAGCCGCAGCAGAGGGAATTCTAAACAAAAAGCAGTCTACATTTCAGCAGCAGTTGAATACACTCGACCCTCTAGGACTCTCTTCCATCACGTTCCAAGGGACTAAATTCCTGGCTTATTTGTAAAATTAACAACAAATACATGCAACTAGATTAACTTGATATTATTAAAGAATGTACTGCATGGATGACACCGTAGAATATAAAAGCAACATCTGATCCCTGCCATCCAGGAACTTACAAATACTTACAAATAAATTGTGGCATGCTAATTAGATAGAAATTAAGCAGTTGGCTGGGGGTGGTGGCTCACAAATGTAATCCCAGGGCTTTGGGAAGCCAAGGCGGGTGAATCACCTGAGGTCAAGAGTTCAAGACCAGCCTGACCAATATGGTGAAACCCCATCTCTACTAAAAATAACAAAAAAGGCCGGGTGCGGTGGCTCAAGCCTGTAATCCCAGCACTTTGGGAGGCCGAGACGGGCGGATCACAAGGTCAGGAGATCGAGACCATCCTGGCTAACATGGTGAAACCCCGTCTCTAATAAAAAATACAAAAACTAGCCGGGCGAGGTGGCGGGCGCCTGTAGTCCCAGCTACTCGGGAGGCTGAGGCAGGAGAATGGCGTGAACCCGGGAGG
>NW_016804690.1:474074-487018 GCF_001698545.2 Rhinopithecus bieti
AAAAATCAGCCAGACACGGTGGCATGCGCCTGCAGTCCCAGCAACTCAAGAGGCTGAGACAGGAGAATTGCGTGAACCCGGGAGGTGGAGGTTGCAGTGAGCTGAGATTGTGCCACTGCACTCCAGCCTGGGTGACAGACTCCACCTCAAAAAAAAAAAAAGGTAAGCTTTATCAAGTATGCAATTCTGCCATCTCAAGTTAAAAATGTCGCTACATCTCAAGTTAAATAACTATCTGGATGGGCACAGTGGCTCGTAAGTATAATCCCAGCATTTTGGAAGGCAGGAGAATCATTTGAGCCCAGGAATTTGAGACCAGCCTGGGAAACACAGGGAAACCCCATCTCTCTTTTTTTTTGAGACGGAGTTTCGCTCTGTCACCCAGGCTGGAGCGCAGTGAAACGATCTTGGCTCACTGCAACCTCTGCTGCCAGGGTTCAAGCGATTCTCCCACCTCAGCCTCCCGATTACATATAGGTGCCTGCCACCATGCCCAACTGATTTTTTTGTATTTTTAGTAGAGACAGGGTTTCACTATGTTGGCCAGGTTGGTCTCAAACTCCTGACCTCAGATGATCCACTCACCAAGGCCTCCCAAAGTGCTGGGATTACAGGTGTGAGCCACTGCACCCATCCAGGAAACCCCATCTCTACAAAAACATTTAAAAATTTAAATAAACCATTTGGAGGATTAAAAGAAATTATTTTAAAAATTAGCCTGTCATAGCATGTGCCTGTAGTCCTAGCTACTTGGGAGGCTGAGGCAGGAGGATCACTTGAATCCAGGAGTTTGAGACCAGCCTGAGCAACATAGCAAGACTCTGCCTCTACAAAAAGTAAAAAATTAGCCATGCGGGGTGGCACGTGCCTGTAGTCCTGCCTACTCAGGAGGCTGAGGTGGGATGATCGTTTGAACCCAGGAGTTGAGGCTGCAGTGAGCTATCGCACCACTGCACTCTAGCCTAGGTGACAGGGCAAGACCCTGTCTCTAAAAAAAAAAATTAAAAATAAATCCTAAGTGTAACCACTAAGCTTAAGGACCCAAGAGTGAACCCTTTGTAAAATTAGGCTGGAAGATGCAGTATTTATATTCTTGCTTTTTTTTTTTTTTTTTTTTTTTTTTTATGAGCAGCTTGGACTGACAAATTACTAGCCTGGCCAACATGGTGAAACTCCATCTAAAAATACAAAATCAGCTGGGCATGGTGGCATGCGCCTGTAATCCCAACTACCTGGGAGACTGAGGCACGAGAATCGCTTGAACCTAGGAGGTGGAGGTTACAGTAAGCCAAGATCGTGCCACTGCACTCCAGCCTGGGTGACTCAGCAAGACACAGTCTCAAAAAACAAATAAAAAAATGAAATTAGAATATGTATCAAATCCTTTACTTACCAGTGGAAGGCTTTTTCCAGGAATGTTGGGGAAGTCATGATGTTCATTATGATAACCTACATTGAAGGTAAATAAATTCAGAGGCCCATAATATGAGTAAGTTTCGTGACCCTTTAAGAACATGTAATGCTCAGCTATAAAATGTCCAGAAATCGGGTGCAAACCCAGGCCAAGTAAAGATGCTGCCAACATGTAGACTAAAGATTTAACTCCCAAAAAGTAATAAATTAAAATGTCAAATGTGACCTGGGCCCCGATATTGATAACTTCCAAATAAGTAATTGGTTTGGGGTTGATGAACAGAGGTCGAAAGGCATAGAAGAGAGGCTGAAGAATAACCCATATAAACTTTCTGAAAGTGGTACAGAAGAACCAGCCCTCAAAATCGGTAGGAATATCTACATCGACGCCATCAGCTCCAAGGTACCGATGATGATCCATGTGATATCTCTTAAAGGAAATTGAATATGGAATCCCAATAGGAAGATTAGCAAACATTCCAAACCAGCGATTCCACATTGCTTTGCAGTTGCCAAAGGCAGCATTGTGGGAAATCTCATGAATAGCCAGAGTCATTGAGTGGTTAATGCAACTGCCAAACACATAGGCCCCAAATATGACCCATTTCCAGTCCAAGTCTTTTACTATGTAAAATGCAGCCAACTGGGTGAGAAACATCATAATTATAATCCATATCAAATTGGGATCAGGTTTCATCAAGGACTTTATCTCTGGATACTTTGCTGTAAAGAAAAAACAAAAAAACAGGAACTAAGAAAAGTATATAATAGTTTAGCAATTATAATTAAATTAACACTCATTAAACTAACACATTAAATTTGTTCTGCAAATAATATTCCCTTTACTAGAGACTTTAGTTAATACTAAAAACACAGGGAAGGATTCTACTAGTAAAGTTACGAAATATGTCACAAACATTTGCAAATTTATGCAGGAAAAATTAGCCTCAAACTTTTAGAAGTTCCACATTTTTTGTATTAAAATGTGTGTTATTTCTGTGTTTAGACAGAGGTACAGCATTCTTACCTTATATAAAACAATTAAATTAACACATCTGACAAAGGATAGAATATAATATGCATTTTGTAGTTACCCTAAAATCATGGAACTGGTATTCACAGTCCTCTCAGACAAATCAACATGCTCCAAGTAATTCTGTACTGAATTTTCCCAAAGTTGTAATAGTATATAAAAACCAATACTACAGGCTGCCAATATAAACAGGGAAAGAACAGTCCTTTCAACAAATGGTGCCACAACAACTTGTTAGCAACAGGCAAAAGAATGGATTCGGACCCCTACCTCACACCATACACAAAAATGAACTCAAAACAGATCACAGACCCAAATTTATAAGAAAACTATAGGCCGGGCGCGGTGGCTCAAGCCTGTAATCCCAGCACTTTGGGAGGCCGAGACGGGCGGATCACGAGGTCAGGAGATTGAGACCATCCTGGCTAACACGGTGAAACCCCGTCTCTACTAAAAAATACGAAAAAAGCTAGCTGGGCGAGGTGGTGAGCACCTGTAGTCCCAGCTACTCGGGAGGCTGAGGCGGGAGAATGGCCTAAACCCGGGAGGCGGAGCTTGCAGTGAGCCGAGATGGTGCCACTGCACTCCAGCCTGGGCAACAGAGCGAGACTCTGTCTCAAAAAAAAAAAAAAAGAAAAAGAAAACTATAAAACTCTGATAAGAAAACAAATAAATCTTCACGGCCTTTGTGGTTCCTCAGATACTATAACAAGCACAAGTGACAAAAGAAAACAGAGAAATTGGACTGCATCCAAAACTTTTCTGTTGCAAATAATACTGTCAAGAAAGTGAAAAGATAATCCACAGAAGCGGGGTTATGTTTGCAAATCATGTATCTCATAAGGGACCTATATCCAGAATATATGAAGAACTCTTACAACTAATGATCCAATTAAAAAATGGGCGAAGGATCTCAAAAGACATTTCTCCAAAAGATATGGAAACAGTCAAGAAACACAGGAAAGATGCTCAACATCGTTAGTCATTAGGAAAGTGCAAACTGAAACCATAGATACCACTTCACACTCACTAGGATGACTATAATAAAAAAAAGGTAGGTAAAAACAAGGATGTGGAGAAATTAGAACCCTCATACTCTGCTGGTGGGAATGTAAAATGGTGCAGCTGCTTTGGAAAACTGTAGAGCAGTTCCTCAAAATGTTGAACACCTGGTATATCCATACAAAGGAGTATTATTCAGCCACAAAAAGGAATGACATACTGACACGTGCTACAACACAAATGAACCTTAAAATATTTATATTTAGAAACGGGGTCTACCTCTGTCACTCAGGCTGAAGTACAGTGGTGCCATCATAGCTCACTACAGCCTCAAACTCCTGGACTCAAGTGATCCTCCTGCCTTAGTCACCCTAGTAGCTGGGACTACAGGATCATGCCACTGTGCCCAGCTAAAATCTTATGCTAATGGCTGGGTGCAGTGGCTCACACCTATAATGCCAGCACTCTGAGAGGCCAAGGCAGGAGGATCGCTTCAGCCCAGGAATTCAAGATCAGCCTGGGCAACATAACAGGACCCTGTCTCTAAAAAAAAAAAAAAAAAAAAAAAAATTAAAATTAAAAAATGTTACATTATGCTAAGTGAAAGCCAATCATAAAAGATCATGTATTTTATGATTTCATGTATATGAAATGTCCAGAATCAGCAAATCTATAGACTACAAAGTAAATTAGTGGTTATCTAGGTAGAAGTAGGAGATATGAGGGACTGCTAATGAGTATAGGGTTTCTTTTTGTGATGATGAAATGTTCTAAAGTTACATGGTGGTGACAGCTGCATAACTCTGTGAATATACCAAAAAAACACTGAACTGTACACTTTAAATGAATAAATCATGATAGATGAATTATAATCTCAACAAAGCTATTGGCCAGCTGCTGTGGCTCACACCATTAATCCCAGCACTTTGGGAGGCTGAGGCATGAAGACTGCCTGAGGCCTGGTGTTCAAGATCAGCCTGGGCAACAGAGACTATTTCTACCAAAAATTAAAAAAATTAGCTGAGGTGAGGTGGCACAAGCCTGTAGTCCCAGCTACTTGGGGCGCTGAAGTGGGAGCATCACTTGAGCCCAAGAATTTAGGCTGTACTCCAGCCTGGGCAACACAGTGAGACTCTGTCTCAAAAAATAAAACATTAAAAAACTGTATCACTGAGAAAGCACAGCAGTGAAGGACGCATTTCTTGTGATTTATTCTTTTTTTTCAGACGGAGTCTCGCTCTGTTGCCCAGGCTGGAGTGCAATGGTGCGATCTCGGCTCACTGTAACCTCTGCCTCTTGGGTTCAAGCAATTCTCCTGCCTCAGCCTTCCCAGTAGCTGGGATTACAGGCGCCCGCCACCAAGCCCAGCTAATTTTTGTATTTTTAATAGAGACGGGGTTTCACCATGTTGGCCAGGCTGGTTTTGAACTCCTTACCTCAGGTGACCTGCCCGCCTCAGCCACCCAAGGGCTGGGATTACAGCCATGAGCCACCCAGTCCAGCTCATCCTAATTTCAAAGAGATACCTTATAAATGAACTTTTAATGTGAACTCTAAATGTAAACTTAAAGTGTACAAATGCTGGTTGTTCTATCAGGCCCCTTCCCTCCCCTGCCAAAAAACTGAACACTTTCAGAAAGATCTCTTTTTATTTTTTTTTTTTGAGACAGAGTCTTGCTCTGTCACCCAGGCTGGAGTGCAGTGGCCGGATCTCAGCTCACTGCAAGCTTCTCCTCTCAGGTTCATGCCATTCTCCTGCCTCAGCCTCCCAAGTAGCTGGGACTACAGGTGCCCGCCACCTCGCCCGGCTAGTTTTTTGTATTTTTTAGTAGAGACAGGGTTTCATCGTGTTAGCCAGGATGGTCTCGATCTCCTGACCTCGTGATCCACCCGTCTCGGCCTCCCAAAGTGCTGGGATTACAGGCTTGAGCCACCGCGCCCGGCCATAAGATCTCTTATCATTTGTGTATAATTTAAACAAATCTAAAGATTCTTCTCTTTCTACAGGTTATTCCATCTCCCACCCTGAAACGGAACACTGGTATTTACACCTGCATGGAAAACATACTTTCATTGAGAAATACGTAGTCCTTTTACTTTCCAAGTGAAATGGCTCAGTGATAAGTTTGTGGAGGAAAAAAGGCTCAGTGTGAGGTATTAATCAGCACCTTCTTACTTCCTTCATCTCTTTTTTTTTTGAGACAGTCTCACTCTTTTGCCCAGGCTGGAATGCAGTGAGGCAATCACAGCTCACTGCAGCCTCTACCTCCCCAGCTCAAGTGATCCTCCCACCTCAGCCTTTTGAGTAGCTGGAACCATAGGCACATGCCACCATGCCCCACTAATTAAATTTTTTTTTTTTTTTAGAGAGAGGGAAAGGTTTCACCATGTTGCCCAGGTTGGTCTCAAACTCCTGAGTTCAAGTGTTCCTCTCGCCTCAGCCTTCTGAGTAGCACAACACAGGCATGCACGCCTAGCTAATTTTTTAATTTTTCATGGAGATGGGGCTGTTCTGAACTGGCCTCAAGAGAACTTCTTGCCTCAGCTTCTCAAAGCGCTAGGATTAAAGGCAAAAGCCACCACACCCGTCCTGATTTTCAGAATATTAAATAGCTCAGCTTCAGTATTCCAGAGTTGGTTTTTACACAGGTAGGACACCAGATTATTCCTATGTAACGTGTAGACAAGGCATTGATAAAACGTATCATATGTGGCCTGGCAGGGTGGCTCATGCCTGTAATCCCAGCACTTTGGGAGGCCATGGCAGGCAGATCATCAGAGGTCAGGAGTTCGAGACCAGCCTGGCCAATGTGGCAAAACCGTGTCTCTACTAAAATAAAATAGAAAACTTAGCCAGGTGTGGTGGCAGGCATCTGTAATTCCAGCTACTCGTGAGGCTGGGGCAGGCAGAACTGCTTGAACCCGGGAGGCAGAGTTTGCAGTGAGCCGAGATTGGGTCACTGCACTCCAGCCTGGGTGACAGAATGAGACTCCGTCTCAAAAAAAAAAAAAAAAAAGTATCATGCTATCTCATATCAAGCATGTGTAGGTGATTTGCCAAACAAATTACTACTGGCAGGCTGAGGTATGCCCATCACTTGAGCCCAGGCTGCCGTGATCATCATGCTTGTGAACAGCCACTGCACTCCAACTTAAGCAACAAAGCAAGACCCTGTCTGTAATGGAGCGTAGGGGAGGAGGAAGGAAAGGAGGAAGGAGACTCAAGAATCGAAATTTGGCCGGGCGCGGTGGCTCAAGCCTGTAATCCCAGCACTTTGGGAGGCCGAGACGGGCGGATCACGAGGTCAGGAGATCGAGACCACCCGGGCTAACACGGTGAAACCCCGTCTCTACTAAAAATACAAAAACTAGCCGGGTGAGGTGGCGGGCGCCTGTAGTCCCAGCTACTTGGGAGGCTGAGGCAGGAGAATGGCGTAAACCCGGGAGGCGGAGCTTGCAGTGAGCTGAGATCTGGCCACTGCACTCCAGCCTGGGCGACAGAGCGAGACTCCGCCTCAAAAAAAAAAAAAAAAAAAAAAAAAGAATCGAAATTTATCGGGTGCAGGGGCTTACGCCTTTAAAATCCCAGCACTTTGGGAGGCCAAAGCGGACGGACTGCTTGAGCCCAGGAGTTCAAGACCAGCCTGGGCAACACGGAGAAACCCATCTCTACAAAAAAACAGAAAAATCAATCGGGCATAGTGGTATGCGCTTGTGGTCCCAGCTACTCGCTTTTTCTTTTCACTGGGCAAATGAATGTTGAGAAGAAAATCTAATGAAATACTGTATATAAGAAATAATGTCTCATGTTCAACTCACTGTTTCCTCAATTTAAAAAAATTTTGCGCGCGTGTGTAAATGGGGGTCTCACTGTGTTGCTCAGGATGGTCTCAACTCCTGGGCTGAAGCGATCCTCCCGCTTCGGCCTCCCAAAGTGCTGGGATTACAGGCCTGAGCTACCGTGACCATGGTCTCAACTCCTGGGCGGAAGCAACCCTCCCACCTCGGCCTCCCAAAGTGCTGGGATTACAGGCCTGAGCTACCGTTTCCTCAATTTTTGAAGAAACAGCATAGGTTAAAAAGCTCGTGATCGGCCGGGCGCGGTGGCTCACGCCTGTAATCCCAGTACTTTGGAAGGCTGAGGTGGGCGGATCACAAGGTTAGGAGATCGAGACCATCCTGGCTAAAACGGCCCCGTCTCCACTAAAAATATAAAAAATCAGCCGGGTGTGGCTGCGTGCGCCTTTAGTCCCAGTTACTCGGGACGCTGAGGCAGGAGGATGGCGTGAACCTGGGAGGCGGAGATTGCAGTGAGCTGAAATTGTGCCACTGCACTCCAGCCTGGGTGACACAACGAGACCCTGTCTCAAAAAAAAAAAAAAAAAAAAAAAAAAAGCTCATGCTCTGGCCGAGCACGGTAGTTCACGCCTATAATCCCAGCACTTTGGGAGGCCAGATCGATCACCTGAGGTCAGGAGTTCGAGACAAGACTGGCCAACATGGTGAAACGCTGTCTCTACTAAAAAAAATACAAAAGTTAGCCAGGCGTGGTGGTGGGCACCTGTAATCCCAGCTACTCAGGAGGCTGAGGCAGGAGAATCTCTTGAACCCAGGAGGCAGATGTTGCAGCGAGTAGAGATCTCCCCACTGCACTCCAGCCTGAGCAACAGAGCGAGACTCATCTCAAACAAAAAAAAAAACCAAACACGTGCTCTGGAAGAGGCAACCGAATGCGCATTAGAATCTCTTTAGCATTCAGTCACGCGTTCTTATTTCATTTTTTAAAACAGCGATAATACCAACCTAGTAGAATTACCAGGAGGATGAAATTGGGTAATGTTTGTAAAGCATTCCACGCAATCCCTAGTATATTAGGAGTAGCCTGGGAGAGATGAGGATTCTCTGTGTAACACAGAAAGGCCAAATCCTCTGGAGAGTTAAGTGCTCTCAATAAGCTGTCAGGGCACCAGCAGGCCACGCCACGTATTTTCCCTATTTGGCAAGTCTTCCATTTTCAGTCTTTTCATCCACAAAACCGAGATGGATGAAATATGTCTACGAATCCGCCGTTCTTACGTCCCAGGCTTGTCGTGAGGATCAATGGGACAAGCGGCGGGAAATGATCAGGGCCCATCCAGTCCAAGAAGCCCCAGGGGGCATAGGGAGGGTCGCCGGCCCCCTCCCCGGGCCCGAGGCCGGGACTGCGGCCGCCCCCGCCAGTACTGCCCGCTAGCGCCCGACACCGTGAGCCGGGCTCACGGGTAGGCCCCGGGATGCCGAGGACCACACCCTGTCCCGCACTCGGGCAGCCCTGGCGCCGGCACACGCTCACCTCGGCCTGCTCTGGAGGAGGGGGAGGAGGGAGAGGAAAGGGCGCCCACCTGAGGGCACAGGAATCGTCCAGCGCGAGGATCTAACCCAAAGCTGGCGCAGCCGGGGGCACCCTTCGCCCCAACCGGCCGGCGTGGGCCTGACGGGGACTCCCGCGCTCGGGGACGCGCCTGCGCCTCTTCGCGGAAGGGTCGGAGTTGCGCGGCCCCGAGGACCCGTCCCTCCCCGCGCCTCGCCTTAGCCTCTCCCGCGCTGACCCGCGGGCTGGCGGCCCCAGCGGCCGGCGGGACGCGGCGGAGCGGGGTGCTAACGGCCTCCGGCGCCACGGTGCCGCGCAGGGCCCCGCGAGGGAGAGGGCGCGGCCCCGCCGCGCACGCACATAACGGGGCGCCCGCTGGCCCTCACCCAGGATCTCCCGGCGCCGGTCGGCGTGGGGCTGGTCGGTGTAGACCCACTCGAAGTCTTCCCGCGACACGCGGCTCCCCATGGCGGCGGCGGTGGCTCGCAGGCTCGCTGTCGGCTCTTGATCCTAGCCGGCTCCTTAGAGGTGGCTGCGGCGGCTTCCCGACTCGTGTGGTGTCGGCCGACTGCGGCGGAGCGCGGAGGAGACGGAGGCGTGGGCGGAGTCCCGAGGCCCCGCCCCTCGCGGCCCGCCCGCCTCGCTGGGTGGAGGGCGCGTGGCGCTCCCGGGCCTCAGTGCGGTGCTGGCTCTCAGCAATTCTGGGACGCTGGGTTCTGAGTTTTGGTGACTTGGCCACCAGCCAGGATGCCGCGTTCTTGCGAGTGCCCGCCCCTGAGGCCTGCTGCGCCGGAGCCCGGAGAAGATGCAAAAGGAAGGAAAGGTCTAAAGTGAGATAAACCTGCCGCCTTAGCGCCTCCGCGAGCGGAGCACCGGGCACGGCTGCGATCACACCAAGTCTGGAGGTGCCAGAGCCCTTCTTAAATGGCAGCTGGCCTAAATTTTGTTTAATTTTTAAAAGCAAATTAGCCATTGAGTCATATTTCGCTGCCTTCTGGAAATAATGCCTCAGGGAAAAAATGCAGAGTGCGTGACAATTAAAAGCTAATCAAATAAAACACCATTGTTAAGAGGGGGAGATGATAAGGGATTTGTTGTTGTGCTTGAATTATTCTAGAGTGACCATGTTTGTGAAGAGATGATTGCTCAACCTTTCATCTATCTGTCGCAGAAGTAATCAACCACAACCTCTTCCTGAAAGAAATGTTTTGAAACCAAACTAATTTTGTTTCAACATTAGTTACCACGTCTACATCAAAGAGCAACTTAAAGATTACAAAAAGAAGATAACCAAAGCGGGTGTGCCTCCTAATCAACATGCTGTGCACGCACACACAGCACACACACACACACACACACACACAAATCTTATCAAGCCCCTAGATCTGACTGCTAATTTATTGAAAATAGAAAGGACATTTGGCCGCGTGCATTGGCTCACGCCTGTAATCCCAGCACTCTGAGAGGCCGAGGCGGGTCCATCACCTGAGGTCGGGAGTTCGAGAGCAGCCTGAGCAGTAGGGTGAAACCCCGTCTCTACTAAAAATACAAAAATCAGCTGGGCGTGGTGGCAGGCGCCTGTAATCCCAGCTACTCAGGAAGCTGAGGCAGGAGAATCGCTCGAACTGGGAGGCAGAGGTTGTAGTGAGCTGAGATGGAGCCACTGCACTCCAGCCTGGGCGACAGACCGAGACTCCTTCTCAAGAATAAAAAGAAAATAAAATAGAAAGGACAAAGAAATGTGTTAAACTAGGCCACGGGGATGAAACTAGCAAGATCCAACTCTGGGAGACTCTATGTAGGACAGTGTCTGGGTTCTGTAATAAATAAAATTCAAGGAAAAAAAAAGAGAAGAGAAACCTATACATTAAAAGGAGTTCAAAAGACATACAAACCAATTGCATGTGTTGACCTTATTTAGATTCGGATTGAAATAGTTTTAAAACATTGACATGAAATAATTGAACTCAAATATCAATTGGATATGTGATGACATTAAGGAATTATCAATCTTTTTTTTTTTTTTTTTTTTTTTTGAGACGGAGTCTCGCTCTGTCACCCGGGCTGGAGTGCAGTGGCCGGTTCTCAGCTCACTGCAAGCTCCGCCTCCCGGGTTTATGCCATTCTCCTGCCTCAGCCTCCCAGTAGCTGGGACTACAGGCGCCCGCCACCTCGCCCGGCTAGTTTTTTGTATTTTTTAGTAGAGACGGGGTTTCACCGTGTTAGCCAGGATGGTCTCGATCTCCTGACCTCGTGATCCGCCCAGCTTGGCCTCCCAAAGTGCTGGGATTACAGGCTTGAGCCACCGCGCCCGGCCAATTATCAATTTCTTAAGTGTGATAATAGTATTATGTTTATAGTGGGTTTTATTTTTTTGAGATAGAGTCTTGCTCTGTTGCCCAGGCTGGAGTGCAGTGGTGGCCTCATGTCTCACTTCAGCCTTGACCTGAGCTTAAGCCATCCTCCCACCTCAGCCTCCCGAGGAGCTGGGATCACAGGCGTGCACCACCATGCCTGGAATTTTTTGGTAGAATCAGGGCCTCACCTTGTTGCCCAGGTTGATCTCAAGCTCTTGGGCTCAAGTGATCTCAAAGTATTGGGATCACAGACATGAGCTACCACATCTAACCCCAGGAGCATCATTAGTAAATCCCTAAGACCTGCTCAGTACATTCACGTCTGAGACAGAGAGGGCCAGCAAGGCTGAGGCATCTAGCAGAGAAGGCTCTGAGAGCAGAGGGGAGACAAAACAGTGACACCTGGAGTGGAGGCCTGAAGGCTCATCAGAGCCCAGCAAGGGTCATGTCTGCAGGGCATGCTAGCAAATGCGGGGCTGGGACAGCCTCGGGAGGGTCCCAGTGTCGAAAAAGGAGTAGGATTTGACGATGGATAGATACACAGGTCTGATCATGCAGGAGCTTTTCAGTTGTTAATGACATGGTGGAGGAGAAAGAAAGGTGGGGAGAGTCACCTGGAAAAGGACAGCTTTGTATTTGCCAAGTTTCATCTGGATTGGCAGATGGCACATGAAGCTGATAATTGGACTCAACTGAGGAGGAAGTTTTCAGGTGCTGACAAGTAAATGCATCCCTGCAGTTCAGAACGCAGTTGCTATCACAGGCATGTGTGAACTGGCACACCAGTCCAAAAGCAGGCCAGGTGCTCGTGTCTGTATTCTGAGCACTTTGGGAGGCCGAGGTAGGGGGATCA
Source organism: Rhinopithecus bieti (assembly GCF_001698545.2). NCBI lineage: Eukaryota > Metazoa > Chordata > Mammalia > Primates > Cercopithecidae > Rhinopithecus > Rhinopithecus bieti. The sequence continues at coordinate 486,083 of NW_016804690.1, forward strand.
CTTGAGGGCAGGGGTTAGGGACAAACCTGGGCAAAATGGCGAAAACCCACCTCTGTACAAAAATACAAAAATTAGGCCAGGTACGGTGGCTCAGGCCTATAATCCCAGCACCTTGGGAGGCCAAAGTGGACGGATCACAAGGTCACGAGATCCAGACTATCCCGGCTAACACGGTGAAACCCTGTCTCTACTAAAAATACAAATAGCCGGGCGCGGTGGCTCAAGCCTGTAATCCCAGCACTTTGGGAGGCCGAGACGGGCGGATCACGAGGTCAGGAGATCGAGACCATCCTGGCTAACACGGTGAAACCCCGTCTCTACTAAAAAAAAAAAAAAAACTAGTCGGGCGAGGTGGCGGGCGCCTGTAGTCCCAGCTACTTGGGAGGCTGAGGCAGGAGAATGGCGTAAACGCGGAAGGCGGAGCTTGCAGTGAGCTGAGATCCGGCCCCTGCACTCCAGCCTGGGCGATAAAGCGAGACTCTGTCTCAAAAAAGAAAAAAAAAAATACAAATAATTAGCCAGGCATGGCGGCGGATGCCTGTAGTCCCAGCTACTTGGGGGCTGAGACAGGAGAATGGCATGAACCCGGGAGACGGAGTTTGCAGTGAGCCAAGATCGTGCCACTGAACTCCAGCCTGAGCGACAGAGCCAAACTCCCTATCAAAAAAAAAAAAAATTAACTGGACGTCGTGGCCCATGCTTGTGGTCCCACCTATTGGTGAGGCTGAGGTGGGAAGATTGCTTGAGCCCAGGAGGTCGAAGCTTCAGTGAGCTGAGAAATGAGCTGAGATTGTGGCACTGCACTCTAGCCTGTGTGACAGAGTGAGGCTTTGTCTCAAAAACATTAAAAAATAAATAAATAAAAGGAAAAACAAAGAAAATGCAGAGTTTGAAAAAAAATGTGGATTTGGACATACCTTTTTTTTTTTTTTTTTT
>NW_016804690.1:489171-494944 GCF_001698545.2 Rhinopithecus bieti
AAAATTAGCCGGGCGTAGTGGTGGGTGCTTGTAATCCCAGCTACTCGGGAGGCTGAGGCAGAGAATAGCTTGAACCTGGGAGGCAGAGGTTCCGGTGAGCCGAGTGGCGCCACTGCACTCCAGCCTGGGCAACGGAGCAAGACTATCTCAAAAAAAAAAAAAAAGAGGATAAATAAAATGCTTTAAAAAAAAAATTCTTAGTGGATTATCTAGCTTTGTCAAATAATTTGTCTTGAAGCAAACATACTAGTAATTCCGGAAAGACACTCTCCAGTCTGCTGTTGGAAGCTGTGGTGAATAGCAGCCAGCCGTGATCATATTAGGAAATTTAAGATGAAGTAGTTTTCAGATGAGGGCAGCTATACTTTTGAAATGAATGTAGATTTTCCTTTTCCATTTGCTTGATTTTGAAAGGGCAGTTTATTTTGAGACTATTTCAATAGTGATAACAGTTGAGATTGAATGGTATTGACTAATTTGTAGAAGAGTAATACAGAAAACATTCTTTATTCATTTCAGGCAAATAATCATAAGAATTTTATGTTATCTATTTCTTTTTTTTTTTTTTTTTTTTTTTTTTGAGGCAGAGTCTTGCTGTGTTGCCCAGGCTGGAGTACAGTGGCCCAATCTTAGCTCACTGCAATCTCTGCCTCCTGGGTTCTGGTGATTCTCCTGCCTCAGCTTCCTGAGTAGCTTGGATTACAGGCTCACGTCACCATGTCTGGCTAATTTTTGTATTTTTAGTTTCACCATATTGGTCAGGCTGGTCTCGAACTCCTGACCTCAGGTGATCCACCTGCCTCAGCCTCCCAAAGTGCTGGGATTACAGGCATGAGCTACAGGGCCCAGACCAAATTCATGACTGTTTTAACTATAAATTTGCATGTGCTAATTTTATATTTAAATAATACATTTTAAGTAAGAAAAATATTTATCGAAAACTAATTATGGACTAGAGTAGTTGTCTGTTATTGGTGTCAAGAAATAGATGACATAGGACTGGACACAGTGGGTCATGCCTGTAATCCCAGCACTTTGAGAGGCTGAGGCGGGTGGANCACAGTGACCTCCAGTCTTGGGCTCTATACGCTGGACCTGTCTCCCTTGGACCCTGTGCAAGTTTCTCCCAGTCCATAGCCTTCTCTGGGCTTCAGGGCCTCACTCCTGTGGAGGGATGATCTCTCGTCCATGAAGGGATAGACGAGATTGCCTCGTCAGCTAATTGCCTTGTCCATGAAGGGACGTACAGGATTCTGTGTATTTGTCTTCAGGCCCATCAGGTTAGACACTTCCCTTAAAGAGTGCTAATCTACTACATACACATCATGTTGAAAGCAGGGCCTGGGCGTGGTGGCTCACGCCTGTAATCCCAGCACTTTGGGAGGCTGAGGCAGGTGGATCGCTTAAGGCTAGGAGTGCGAGACCACCTTGGCCAACATGGTGAAACCCCGTCCCTACTAAAAATACAAAAGTTAGCCGGGCGTGGTGGCAAGAGCCTGTAGTCCCAGATACTCAGGAGGCTGAGGCAGAGAATCTCCTGAACACGAGAGGCAGAGGTTGCAGTGAGCCAAGATTGCACCACTGCACGCCAGCCTGGTCAACAGAGTGAGACTCCATCTTAAAACAAACAAACAAACAAAAACAAACAAATAAACAAAAAGCACTAAATGTGCAAAAATATTTTTTATTTATATTTTTATTTTTATTATTGAGATGGAGTCTCACTCTATCACCCAGCCTGGGGTACAGTGGCACAATCTTAGCTCACTGTAACCTCTGCCTCTCGGGTTCAAGGGATTCTCCTGTCTCAGCTTCCTGAGTAGCTGGGCCTACAGGTACGTGCCACCACACCCAGCTAATTTTGGGTTTTTTTTTTTTTTTTTTTTTTTTTTTGAGACAGAGTTTCACTCTTGTTGCCGGGGCTAGAGTACAGTGGTGCATTCTTGGCTCACTGCAACCTCCGCCTCCCAGGTTCAAGTGATTCTCCTGCCTCAGCCTCCTGAGTAGCTGGGATTACAGGCGCCTACCACCACACCCAGCTAATTTTTGTATTCGTTGTAGAGGCAGGGTTTCACCATTTTGGCCAGGCTGGTCTCGAACTCCTGACCTCAGGTGATCCCCCCGCCTCGGCCCCCCAAAGTGCTGGGATTACAGGCGTGAACCACCGACCGGCCTAATTTTTGTATTTTTAATAGAGACAGGGTTTCGCCCTGTTGGCCAGCCTGGTCTTGAACTCCTGACCTGAAGTGATCCGCCTGCCTCGGCCTCCCACAGTGCTGGGATTACAGAAATAAGCCGTGCCCAGCCAATGTTTTGTATTTTTATACACCAGCAACAGCCAGTTAAGAAATATAATAGGCCGGGTGCGGTGGCTCACGGCTCTAATCCCAGCACTTTGGGAGGCCGAGGCGGGCGAATCAGGAGATTGAGACTATCCTAACACGGTGAAATCCTATCTCTACTAAAAATACAAAAAATTAGCTGGGCGGGGTGGCGGGTGCCTGTAGTTCCAGCTACTCGGGAGGCCGAGGCAGGAGAATGGCGTGAATTCGGGAGGCGGAGCTTGCGGTGAGCCGAGATTGCACCACTGCTGCACTCCAGCCTGGGCCACAGAGTGAGACTCCGTCTCAAAAAAAAAAAAAAAAAGAGAAAAAAAGAAATTTATTCAAAGAGATACTTACCTGGCTGGGGAGACACCATGATCAAGAAATGTAACCAAAGAGAAAGATAGCATTTCTGATAACATAAAAAGTATGCAGGCTGGATATGGTGGCTCCCCACCTGTAGTCCCAGCACGTTGGAAGGCTGAGGCAGACACATCACTTGAGCCCAGGGGTTCAAGCCCAGCCTGGGCAACATGGCAAAATTCTGTCTCCACATGGAGACTGACCAACATGGAGAAACCCCAGCTCTACTAAAAATACAAAATTAGTTGGGCATGGTGGCACATGCCTGTAATCCCAGCTACTCCGGAGGCTGAGGCGGGAGAATCACTTGAACTCGGGAGGTGGAGCTTGCGGTGAGCCGGGATCATGCCATTGCACTCCAGCCTGGGCAACAAGAGTGAAACTCTGTTTCAAAATAAATAAATAAATAAGTAAAATAAAATAAAACTATAAAAAAAATAAATAAAGGCTGCTACCTTCCTAAAAATACTAGGTTTCTGATCAACTGGTGATGGGAATGGGATTAAAACTGCTGCAGGACCATTGGGGAGGAAGATACAGGAAGAAAGAAGAAAACTGAGAGATTATCAACATTATTTATTGCTCATAAAATGTGTAGAAGCCAGGTGTGGTGGCTCATGCCTGTAATCCCAATACTTGGGGAGGCCAATGTGGGCTGATCACTTGAGGGCAGGGGTTCGAGACCAGCCTGGCCAACATGATGAAACTCCATCTCTACTAAAAATACAAAAAATTAGCCGGGTGTAGTGATGTGCATCTGTAATCCCAGCTACTCGGGAGGCTGAGGCACAAGAATCTCTTGAACCCAGGATGTGGAAGTTGCAGTGAGCCAAGCCTCTGCAGTCCAGCCTGAGCAACAGAGTGAGACTGTCAAATAAAAAAAAGAAAGAGAGAAAAAAAAAAGAAAGAAAGGAAAAGGGAAAAGGAGGGAGAAGAGGGCCCAGTGCGGTGGCTCACGCCTGTAATCCCAACATTTTGGGAGGCTGAGGCAGGTGGATGACCTGAGGTCAGGTGTTCAAGACCCGCCTGGCCAACATGGTGAAACCTCGTCTCTACTAAAAAATACAAAAATTAGCTGGTCGTGGTGGCAGGCACCTGTAATCTCAACTACTCGGGAGGCTGAGGCTGGAGAATTGCTTGAACCTGGGAGGTGGAGGTGGTGGTGAGCCGAGATCATGCTACTGCACTCCAGCCTGGGAGATACAGTGAGACTCTGTCTGGAAAAGGAAAAAAAAAAAAAAAAAAAAAAGAAAAGAAAAGAAAGAGAATTTGTAGAGCCTGAACCTGAAAATAAACTATTTCTCCTTCTGGCAAATGTTTAGAGGAGCAGATAAAATTTAGCTATGCTTGCTAAAAAAGATTTTCCACAGTGAATATTCAAAGGGGCATGTACCATCAGTCCTGAAAGAGGCTATACACCATGCCCCTCAGGCTAGGGAGGTACAAGTGTTCTCGTAAGTTTTGTCTGCTTTTGTTTTCACAAGCTCACACCTAACATCGTGTTCTCATAGTTTTTGAATGCACTTCAAATGCAGTATAATTTTTTTCTTTTTTCTTTTTGAGATGGAATCTCACTTTATCACCCAGGCTGGAGTGTAGTAGTGCGATCTTGGCTCACTGCAACCTCTGCCTCCCTGGTTCAAGCGATTCTCCTGCCTCAGCCTCCCAAGTAGCTGGGATTACAGGCACGTGCCACCACGCCTGGCTAATTTTTGTATTTTTAGTAGAGATGGGTTTTCACCACATTGGCCAGGCTGTCTCAAATTCCTGACCTTGGGAGATCTGCCTGCCTCAGCCTCCCAATGTGGTGGGATTACAGGCATGAGCCACCGCGCCTGACTAAAGAAATCTTTTAACCATCTTTACAGCAAACTGCAGATTTAAATGGTAGTTCCTTAAAAGCCCAAACTTTGAGGTCCAAAATCTTTGGGAAAACCAATATATTCAGGCATCATTCCCTTTTCCAAACCTGCCCTTGCAATCATATTCATCTCTGAGGCATGCCCAAATTAGGGAATCTACTAATTTCACGATTTTATCCTTTGCTAATTAAGCTGAGATTTGTCCTCTTGACAAATCTGTGAAAGCCAATGAATAGTCTACAACTCTCGGGAGTTACGTCAGGGTAGAAAAAATGATGAATTATCCCCATTCCCATCTCGACCTGTGGTCAATGGTTTTCATAGCTTTCTTTTTCCCTCCCTTCTTCCCTCTCTACTTTCCTCCCTCCTTCCTTCTTCCTTTTCCTTCCTTCCTTCATTCCTTCCTTCCTTCCTTCTTTCCTTCCTCCCTCCTGCCTGCCTTTCTCTTTCTTTCTCTTTCTTTCTTTCTCTTTCTTTTCTTTCTTTCTTTTCTTTCTTTCTTTCTTTGTTTCTTTCTCTTTCTCTCTCTCTTCCTTTCTTCTTTCTTTCTTCTTCCTTTCTCCTTCCTTCCTTCCTTCCTTCCTTCCTTCCTTCCTTCCTTCCTTCCTTTCTTTCTTTCTTTCTTTCTTTGTTTCTTTCTCTTTCTCTCTCTCTTCCTTTCTTCTTTCTTTCTTCTTCCTTTCTCCTTCCTTCCTTCCTTCCTTCCTTCCTTCCTTCCTTCCTTCCTTCCTTTCTTTCTTTCTTTCTTTCTTTGTTTCTTTCTCTTTCTCTCTCTCTTCCTTTCTTCTTTCTTTCTTCTTCCTTTCTCCTTCCTTCCTTCCTTCCTTCCTTCCTTCCTTCCTTCCTTCCTTCCTTTCTTTCTTTCTTTCTTTCTTTGTTTCTTTCTCTTTCTCTCTCTCTTCCTTTCTTCTTTCTTTCTTCTTCCTTTCTCCTTCCTTCCTTCCTTCCTTCCTTCCTTCCTTCCTTCCTTCCTTCCTTTCTTTCTTTCTTTCTTTCTTTGTTTCTTTCTCTTTCTCTCTCTCTTCCTTTCTTCTTTCTTTCTTCTTCCTTTCTCCTTCCTTCCTTCCTTCCTTCCTTCCTTCCTTCCTTCCTTCCTTCCTTTCTTTCTTTCTTTCTTTCTTTGTTTCTTTCTCTTTCTCTCTCTCTTCCTTTCTTCTTTCTTTCTTCTTCCTTTCTCCTTCCTTCCTTCCTTCCTTCCTTCCTTCCTTCCTTCCTTCCTTCCTT
>NW_016804690.1:496205-513365 GCF_001698545.2 Rhinopithecus bieti
AAAAAAAAAAAAAAAAAAAAAAAAGAAAAGAAAAGGAGGCCCTGATATGATGAATAGGTGACTCCTCATGAGAAACAGTGGAGGCCAGAAGGCAGTGGGATGGCATGTTCAAAGTGCTGAAAGAGAAAACTTATCAACCAAGGATCTGTGTCTAGCAAACTATCTGTCAAAAATGAGGGCAAGGGGTCCGAGTGTTGTGGCTCATGCCTGTAATCCCAGCACTTTGGGAGGTTGAGGAGGGCGGATCATGAGATCAGGAGTTTGAGACTAGCCTGACCAACATAGTGAAACCCTGTCTCTTAAAAAAGTACAAAAATTAGGCAGGCGCAGTGGTACGCGCCTGTAGTCCCAGTTCCTCGGTAGACGGAGGCAAGATAATCGCTTGAACTTGGGAGGTGGAGGTTGCAGTGAGCTGAGATCATGCCATTGCACACCAGCCTGGGCATCAAGAGTGAAACTCCATCTCAAAAAAAAAAAAAAAGAGAGAGAGAAGAGAATTTCTTTAGAGAGTTGGTACCAGGTTGCGCTGCCCATCCTTGCTGCACACCCTCTGGTGGCAGAAGGAACTGTTGCTTTGTTAATTACGGCCAAGTGAAGAGAGTTTCTCAGAACCATTCCTCGAACTTGACTTTTGTGTTTGGAGAGACAGAGGGGCTGGTACTGGACTTGGACTTGAGCATGCCTAAAGGTGAGGGGCAATCAGAAGCTGTCCATGGTCACTGAGTATGGACAGAGGGTCTCTGCTGATAGCAGTTTTTCTGCCAGGTTGATCAGGTATAGGTGGACCAGATGTGTAACCATTTGACAAGGGCTAGATTTGGTTGCTGTCTATGGCCTCACAGGTCATGCATCCTAATGCTCCTTCTTGAAAGAACATTTACCACCAGATGCCTAGGGCTAAGGAGGGGTTCCTGTGAGTCAGCTGTACGGTAACTCGGAAGAAAAATTCATGGTGAAGGTAACCCATGAGGAGATTATTTAAAAACCAATGGAGGGCTGAGAGCAGTGGCTCATGCCTGTAATTTCAGCACTTTGGGAGGCTGAGATAGGAAGATCACTTGTGGCCAGGAGTTTGAGGCCAGCCTGGGCAATGTAGCAAGACTCTGCATCTATCAAAAATAAAAATAATTAGCCAGGCATGGTAGTCCCAGCTACTCAGGAAGCTGACATGGGAGGATCACTTGAGCTCAGGAGTTCAAGACTGCAGTGAGTGATAAAGCAAGAGCTTGTCTCTTCAAAAAAAGAAAACAGCAACAACAACAACAACAACAGTGGAAAATGCCTTGGGGAAAACAATCTCAAAGTGTGATCTCTGCCTCAACCAAGAGACACACATGACAGATTCCAACCATACCAGTAATGCAGATTTTTTTTTTCTTTATTATGTCTCTCCTCCCCACTGGGTTAGACAGCAGAGAGTCTGGCAGGAGAGGGAGGAGGAAAAGCAAGAAATGGAAGACATCCTCCTTCCTCCCCTTCTCCACTGAAAAGGAGAAGCCCAACTCAGCTTCTCTGAAGTTGAACTCAGGCCTGACTTACAGAAAGAGGAAAGAAGCGGGCAGGCACAGTGGCTCATGCCTGTAATCCCAGCACTTTGGGAAGCCAAGGCGGGCAGATCACCTAAGGTCAGGAGTTCAAGACCAGCCTGCCCAACATGGCGAAACTCCGTCTCTACTAAAAATGCAAAAATTAGCTGGGCCTGGTGGCAGGCACCTGTAATCCCAACTACTTGGGAGGCTGAGGCAGGAGAATCGCCTGAACCTGGGAGGTGGAGTTTGCAGTGAGCCGAGATCGAGCCACTGCACTCCAGCCTGTGCAACAGAGCAAGACTCCGTCTCAAAAAAAGAGAAAAGAAAGAGGAAAGAAGCCTTAATCAATTGAGACAATAAAGTCTTTGTTTGGATCAGGCTGGATTTTTAAATCACCGGATAAAGGTGATCAATTTGTTAGTGACCAAGAGAGTCTCTGGGACCTGCCTGAGATTCCTTCTGGGATCAGGGCAGAACGATGCAACAGGACAGTCTAAAAGAGCAGTTACTGAGAAGAAATGAATCTGCTTCCATTTGCACCCTTCCAAGTCTAGCTCATGCAAAAGCAGTTGTACTCAGATGACTCTTTTACTCACCAGCAGCCACAGCTTATGAAAAAGGAAATTGACAAAGGAAGAGGGTGAAGGGGCATAGACAAGAAGAAAAGTCTTGAACTAGTGAGCACTGAAATCAAAACCGCAGGATTAGAGAGATTTCCCCCATTTCATGTATGAGGAAGCAAATACTTCCAGAATGTGAGTGACATGTCTTAGATCACATAGCTTAGAGCACAGCAGAGGCTAAAAAGGGAAAAGGGTTGTCTGGGTTCCAAATTCCAAGTAGAAGATGGACTTGATCCAGAGGTGACTCATGGTGGGGAAGGCGGGGGTCCAGGATCCAGGAAAACACCATGAACTGATAGAGCAGTTCTGTAGGATGAAGCGCTTTATCTATCTGTGTGAAACCAACAATACGAATGAGTGGAGAAAATAGCGCATAGCTTTCATTCTTCCAGAGTCTGAGTTTTGCAGGGGATTGACTGAGATTGAGAATACATTTGCAAGAGATTTTGTTTTTTTTTCCAGGTTTTTGGTTTTTAAGAAAACAGGGTCAGGCCAGACGTGGTGGCTCACTCCTGTAATCCCAGCACTTTGGGAGGCCAAAGCGGATGGATCACGAGGTCAAGAGTTCGAAACCAGCCTGGTCAACATGGTGAAACTCCGTCTCTACTAAGAATACAAAAATCAGGCCGGGCGCTGTGGCTCACCCCTGTAATCCCAACACTTTGGGAGCCTGAGGCAGGCGGATCACCTGAGGTCGGGAGTTTGAGACCAACCTGAGCAACGTGGAGAAGCCTCATCTCTACTAAAAATACAAAATTAGCCAGGTGTGGTGGCACATGCCTGTAATCCCAGCTACTAGGGAAGCTGAGATGGGAGAATCGCTTGAACTCGGGAGCTGGAGGTTGCAGTGAGCTGAGATCGTGCCATTGTACTCCAGCCTCGGTGACAGAGTGAGACTCCGTCTCAAAAAAACACAAAAAACAAAAAACAAAAAAACAAAAAATAATTCTGGGGCCTGGGAAGTCCAAAATAAAAGCACTAGCGTGCGTATTCAGTATCTGGTGAGGGGCTGCTTCTTTGTTCATGGATGGCTGTCTTCTGGCTATAACCTCACATGGCAGAAGAGGTGAAGCAGTTTTGTGGGGTCTCTTTTATTTTTTAATTAATTAATTAATTAATTAATTTTTTTGAGATGGAGTCTCGCTCTGTCACCCAGGCTGGAGTGCAATGGTATGCTCTCAGCTCACTGCAACCTCCGCTTCCTGGGTTCAAGAAATTCTCCTGCCTCAGCTTCCCAAGTAGCTGGGACTACAGGCACCCGCCACCACCATGCCTGGCTAATTTTTGTATTTTCAGTAGAGATGGGGTTTCACATGTTGGCCAGGCTGGTCTCAAACTGCTGACGTCAGGTGATCTGCCTGCTTCGGCCTCCCAAAGCGCTGGGATTACAGGCATGAGCCACCGTGCCTAGCCTGGGGTCTCTTTTAAAAGAACATTAACCCCATTCATGAAGGCTTCACCCACATAACATGATCACCTCCTCAAAGCCCAACCTCCTGGTCTCCTCCCCTTGAGGATTAGGCTTCAAGGCATACATTTTGTGGGGGCACAAACTTTCAGTCTATAGCAGCTGGTTTAATTGTTGAATAGGTAATACACTTCCATGGTTTAAAAATAGAAAAACATATAGAAAGTGTCTAGTGATAAGCTCCTCCCAGCTCCTGTTCCTGTTGTTATGTTGTCAAACCCCAAAATATAACCACTGTTATTGATTCCCTGTACATTTTTCTAGACTTTTCTTTCTTTCTTTCTTTTCTTTCTTTCTTTCTTTCTTTCTTTCTTTCTTTCTTTCTTTCTTTCTCTCTCTCTTCTCCTTTCTCTCTCTCTCTCTCTCTCTCTCTCTCTTTCTTTCTTTCTGTCTCCTTCCTTCCTTCCTTCTTTTTTTTTTGAGATGGAGTCTTTCTCTGTCTCCCGGCCTGGAGTGCGTGCAGTGGTGTAATCTCAGCTCACTGCAACCTCCGACTCCCAGATTCAAGTGATTCTCCTGCCTCAGCCTCCTGAGTATCTGGGACTACAGGCGCAGACCACCATGCCTGCCTAATTTTTGTATTTTTAGTAGAGGTGGGATTTCGCCATGTTGGCCAGGCTGGTCTCAAACTCCTGACCTCAAGTGATCTGCCCCCCTCAGCCTCCCAAATTGCTGGGATTACAGGCATGAGCCACCGTGCCGGCCTAGAGTTTCTTTATGCATATGCTTGCCACTACTTAGCACTACAGCCATGAACTGCTTAAATACGGGGATGTGCTCTCAGAAATGCATCGTTAAGTCATTTTGTTGTATGAATATCATAGAGTTTACTTACGCAAACCTAGATGGTTTAGCCTACTATACACCTAGGCTATATGGTATAGCTTATTGATCCTAGACTACAAAACTATATGGCATGTTCCTGTTCTGAACACTGTAGGCACTTACAGCACAGTGATATTTGTGTATCTAAACACATAAACATAGAAAAGAAGCAGTAAAAATATGGTAGTATAAGCTGGGCGTGGTGGCTCACGCCTGTAATCCCAGCACTTTGGGAGGCTGAGGCAGGTGGATTACTTGAGGTCGGGTGTTCGAGACCAGCCTGACCAACATGGAGAAACCCCATTTCTACTAAAAAATATAAAATTAGCCTGGCGTGGTGGCACATGCCTCTAATCCCAGCTACTCGGGAGGCTGAGGCAGGAGTATCACTTGAACCTGGGAGGCAGGGGTTGTGGTAAACTGAGATTGCACCATTGCACTCTAGCCTGGGCAACAAGAGTGAAATTCCGTCTAAAAAATATATATATATATATTTATATTTATATACTATTTATATAATAGTATATAAATATATACTATTCTGTATTTTGTTATTTCCCTTAGCAGTCTTGGAAATATATATATATTTTTTTCTTTTTGAGACAGAGTCTCACTTTGTCTTCTAGACTGGGGTGCAGTGGCACAATCTCAGCTCACCGCAACCTCCACCTCCTGGGTTCAAGTGATTCTCCTGCATAGCTGGGATTACAGACATATGCCACCATGCCTGGCTACTTTTTGGATTTTTTTTAGTAGAGACAGCGTTTCACCACATTGGCCAGGCTGGTCTCGAACTCCTGATCTCAGGTGATCCACCCACCTCGGCCTCCCAGAGTGCTGAGATTACAGACATGAGGCACCACGCTGGCCTTTTTGTTTTTTTTTTCTCTGTTTGAGATGTAGTCTCACTCTGTCTCCCAGGCTGGAGTGCAGTGGCACGATCTCAGCTCACTGCAACCTTTGCCTCCCATTTTCAAGTGATTCTCCTGCATCAGCCTCCCAAGTAGCTGGAATTACAGGTGCCCACCACCATGCCCAGCCACTTTTTGTATTTTTAGTAGAGATGGGGTTTCACCATGTTGGTCAGGCTGGTCTCGAACTCTTGACCTCAAGTGATCTGCCTACGCTGGCCTCCCAAAGTGCTGGGATTGCAGGCATGAGCCACTGCACCCGGCCAGAAATATTTCTGAGCATATAGATAATTTTCTTATTTTTACAGGTGCCTAGTATTCTATTGTAAGGATATATCCCAATTTATGAAACCTGTCTCCTATTGATGGATATCTTACTATTATTTTTTGCGACAAGGTCTTGCTGTCACTCAGGCTGAGTGCAGTGGCAGCTCACTGCAGACTTGACCTCTTGGGCTCAAGCCATCCTCCTGTCTCAGCCTCTCAAGTAGTTGGGACTACAGGTGTATGCCACCAAGCCTGGCTAATTTTTTTTTTAATTTAAAATTTAAAATTTTTGTTTTTGGTAGAGACAAAGTCTTGGTATGTTGCCCAGGCTGGTCATGAACTCCTAGATGCAAGCAATCCTCCCACCCTGGCCTCCCAAAGTGTTTTTTTTTTTTTTTTTTTTGAGGTGGAGTCTCGCTCTGTCGCCTGGGCTGGAGTGCAGTGGCCAGATCTCAGCTCACTGCAAGCTCCGCCTCCCGGGTTCACGCCATTCTCCTGCCTCAGCCTCCCAAGTAGCTGGGACTATAGGCGCCCGCCATCTTGCCCGGCTGTTTTTTTTGTATTTTTTTTTAGTAGAGACGGGGTTTCACCGTGTTAGCCAGGATGGTCTTGATCTGCTGACCTCGTGATCCGCCCGTCTCGGCCTCCCAAAGTGCTGGGATTACAGGCTTGAGCCACCGCGCCCGGCCCCAAAGTGTATTTTTTAAAATAGTTTCTTTATTCTCAAATGGTAGTGACTGGTTTGATATTGGTGGGAATTTTAATATAAATTTCTTTTATGACACCAAAGGTGATGAAACTGTTTTCTGTTTGGGATGGCTGATGGTCATGACCCCTACTGGTTTCAAGAACTGTCCCTGAATAATACTAACTTTCGTATTTTCTTCCTACTTTCTCCTCCCTTTTACTCTTCTTCCTCTCTTCTCTTGGTCCATTTTCTTTGTTATTGCTAAATATGGGGAGCTAAGGCTTGTTTAGCATTTAGATTCAAAATGACAAATGTGCTTTACAGTGGTATTTTTCAAATTTTAATGTGCAAACTAATCACCAGGTGATCTTGTTAAAATGCAGATTTGATTCTGGAGTGGGGCCTGAGATTCTACATTTCACAGAAGCTCCTATGTGATTCAGAGGCTGTTGATCCATGGGCCACACTGTAAGAGGTAGTGTCCTCTTACAGTAGGGTTACAGGAACTGTTTATCTAAAGAGCACTTTCTTGTAAGCTTGCTCCAACTCTCCAAAGAAAGAACAAGCAGTTTAGCCCTCTTTTCTCTCTCTCTCTCTTTTTTTTTTGAGACGGAGTCTTGCTCTATTGCCAGGCTGGAGTGCAGTGGCGCGATCTCGGCTCACTGCAGCAGCCTCTGCCTCCCGGGTTCGAGCTATTCTCCTGCCTCAGCCTCCCAAGTAGCTGGGACTACAGGCACACGCCACCATGCCTAGCTAATTTTTGTATATTTAGTAGAGACGGGGTTTCACCATGTTGGCCAGGATGGTCTCAATCTCTTGACCTCATGATCTGCCTGCCTCGGCATCCCAAAGTGCTGGGATTACAGGCGTGAGCCAACGCGCCTGGCCTAGCCCTCTGTTCTCTACCCTAGCCCAAGTAATTCTCTTCAGCTTGGCATAGAAGGGAGGGGTGTTCCCCTTGTCTTATCACAGAAAAGTACATCTTAGGTGTTGCATTCTGGAGTCAGTTTTGCTATTTACATCGCTGCTTCACAGATTCTTAACAAATCAGTTAATTTGAATTCGACTTTTGTTCAAACCAAAGGAGAGGAGGAAAAAGGTTTAAAAACACAAAAGCTGAGAAAGTTGACAGCTATTTAGTTGCGTCTCCTTGAACAGAATTTATTGAATTAGGGGAAGTTTGTCCTTGATTTGTATTTCCTTTATAATTATCAGTTGTACATTTTGCTCAAACACCCAACTGCTCACATTTCTTGTGCATATGATTTACTCTAATTTTGCTTTGAAGAAATGATCAATCAGAAAGCAGAGGGATGTAGGCCGGGTGTGGTGGTTCATGCCTGTAATCCCAGCACTTTGGGAGGCTGAGGCGGGCATATCACCTGAGGTCGGGAGTTCGAGACCAGCCTGGCCAACATAGTGAAACCCCCCCATCTCTACCAAAAATACAAAAATTAGGTGGGTGTGGTGGTGCACGCCTGTAATACCAGCTACTTAGGAAGCTGAGGCAGGAGAATCCCTTGCACCCAGGAGGCGGATGTTGCAGTGAGCCGAGATCGCACCACTGCACTCCAGCCTGGGCAACAGAGACTCCATACAAACAAAAAAACAGAGGAATGTATACCAGCGAGTTGAGATACATCTTTTTGGAAAGAACATCATCTTTAATGAATTCTGTAAGAATTGGTTCAGCAATTAACATGGGGAAGTTCATACAGGTGAGATCTTTTAAAAAGTTTTTTAAAGAAAAGCAAAAAAGCAAGAATACTGGTGAAGAGCCTTGGTTTCTAACAATGTCAATCTATTACACAGCAATTGAGCCACCTGGAGAATATGAAAATTCAAATTTCCACCCTCATCTGCCTTCTGAAGACTGGGGATACACAGCGGCCACCTTTATCTTTCTAGGCTATCTGGATGACTAGAATGCAGTAATGGTGCTAGGACAATTGACACCACTGCCATCACCCTCACCCACAGTATAAAGTTATCTGTGATCTCTTTTCTGAAAATCTAAGCTGTCTACAGGCTGCGGTTAAAGCACTTAGAGAAGTTTTATCTTCTTCAGAGAAATGTTTTCAGCAATTCCCTACCAGTTATACCTTTAAGAAACAGGTTAAACTGATTTATATGATTTTATTTTGTTAAAATTCTAAGCATTTAGTTTTGGAACTGGAAGTAGTCTTGAAAAGAGAACTAGTACTCTGCCCTTGCAGGGCAAAAGAATTGGTAGTTGCTACTTTTCTACTGATAGGAATGTGACATTTTTGGAAACAGTCTTGCTCTGTTGCCCAGGCTGGAGTGCAGTAGCGTGACCTCGGCTCACTGTAACCTCCACCTCCCCAGCTCATGCAGTTCTCATGCCTCGGCCTCCCTAGTAGCTGAGACTACAGATGTGCATCACCATGCCTGGCTAAATTTTGTATTTTTAGTAGAGATGGGGTTTTGCCACATGGGCCAGTCTGGTCTCAAACTCCTGGCCTCAGATGACCCACCCGTCTTGGCCTCCCAAAATGCTGGGGTAGCAGGTGTGAGCCACCGCACTGGGCCAGAAGGGGACTTTACACGTCAGTAGCCTCAGAGCACATCTACTGCCAGGACTTCCTCTGAGTTTAGATTACAGGTTCTGGAAGCCTTGAAAACATTCTCTTTCACTTGCACACCTCGGTGCAAGGTTAAGGTTACTTGCATAACCTTAAAAGTTGCCTCCACAAAGCCCAACTTTTTTTTTTTTTTGAGATGGAGTCTCGCTCTGCCACCCAGGCTGGAGTACAATGGCATGATCTTGGCCCACAGCAACCTCTGCTTCCTGGGTTCAAGCAATTCTCCTGCCTCAGCCTCCTGAGGAGCTGGGATTAGAGGCACCTGCCACCACGCCCGGCTAATTTTTGTATTTTTAGTAGAGATGAGGTTTCACCATGTTGGCCAAGCTGTTCTCGAACTCCTGACCTCGTGATCTGCCCACCTTGGCCTCCCAAAGTGCTAGGATTACAGGTGTGAGCCACTGTGCCCAGCCTAGCCCAGCTTTTTCTTGAACTCAGTTCTACATACTACTGTTAGCATTAGTGATTTGGGCACTGACTGTTTCTAGTGGATGTGTGGGATGGTCTTGCTTATATTAAGTTCAGAGTCTCATTGTTCTCAGGTTTCTAGGATGTAGTATAGTGTAGTAGGAAGTTTATAAACTTCAAAGCTTATGGGTCAAATCCCACTTATGTCACTTACTTGCATACACTGTGGACACATTGCTTAGCACAAGTTCAACTTCCCCATGTAGAGTAAGACCTACTTTATAAGGTAGCTGTGAGGACCACTGTAACATCTGTAAAACACACAGTACAGTGCTCCAAAAGACAGTAGCTATTAATATGGTATGTTAGCAATAGAGCTCCATATTCTTTTGTGGATGAAATACAAAGAAAACAAGTAGCACTGGTAACAACACATTTATTTATGTACCCTGTTGTGTGACCGGGAGGTGTTTTTCACTTTCCAATAATTGATTCAGTTATAAAAATTAAAATTCCAGAAGGTAAACTAGTAATTTATTGTTGCCCATAAGCATAGGTAAACAGACATGGTACCACAATAAAGGAATCTTAAACACTTCTAACCTTTTGGAATAGGTTTGAATATGGACCAATATACTTTGCCAATGGACCTAAGAGATTGACAATATACTTCTAAAATGTCATAGTTCTCTTCAGACACAACAGAAGAAATCTGGATCTAATTTTTAAACCTCAGAAATTTAACCAAGATGATTAGGAAGATGCGAAAGGCCGGCAGTACTTAAGCCTGTCATATTTATCACCAATATAACGGTATTGCTATTAAAAGTAAAATCATGGTAGGGAGCAGCCAACTAATTGCTAGTCTCAGTTCACAGATTTAGTATTTTTTGAAAATAATTCACCTCAGATGGCAGGCTATACAAATTTAAAGTAGTCGTAACTTAACCTTTTGTGTACTAGTTAAAGCAATTCAGATAGATCCCAAGTCAAAGAACTGAATGGTGTTATCAAATTGGGTTTCATATCAGAAATCAGCCATTTCCAAACAACTGCATCATATAGGACGTTTTCTTTCAGACTGCCTTTTATTCCTGGCTTCAAATATTACTCACAGTATATGTTTTTAGAGAGTTTGGTAAGTGTAACAAATGGGTACTCATTGGTAGAGCAGGATATAAGAATGTGCTGATCACCAAGTATGAGATTTATATTACATTAAATTAAAATTATATAATGTTGGAAATAGACAATATAGGGAGTTCCCAGATCCTAGAAATTATTATGGCTAAGGAAACAGAGAACTCAAGAAAGGAATCTACCTCCAAGAAACTAATTCAGTATAGTAAAATAGAATTAAGTGCCCTGTCTTAGGAAAAATTTATTAAGAATAAGGAACAACTGGGACATCATACATCGTTTCTTTGGAGATTAAAGTGCAGGCTATGAAATGGCATATAAAATAATGCATAAAATAGTGCAATCTTAAGGTGCCATTATTTTTATTACACATAGCCTAGTTTTATGTCCATTTTCTCTCAAAAATCTAGCTGTAGTGACACCTTTTAGCTTATTAATTTAGGCATTACTTATACTGTTTTACCCACTTTTGGGGCTACATAGAATATTTTAACATTTTTAACACGTAGAATAATTGCGCATACATCTTTTTTTTTTTTTTTTTTTTTTTTTTTTTTTTTTTTTTTTTGAGACGGAGTCTCGCTCTGTCGCCCAGGCTGGAGTGCAGTGGCTGGATCTCAGCTCACTGCAAGCTCCGCCTCCCGGGTTTAAGCCATTCTCCTGCCTCAGCCTCCCGAGTAGCTGGGACTACAGGCGCCGCCACCACGCCCGGCTAGTTTTTTGTATTTTTTAGTAGAGACGGGGTTTCACCGTGTTAGCCAGGATGGTCTCGATCTCCTGACCTCGTGATCCGCCCGTCTCGGCCTCCCAAAGTGCTGGGATTACAGGCTTGAGCCACCGCGCGCGGCCGCGCATACATCTTGAAACTACTAAATAGAGATTAAGGCAAGCCCCTGTAAAGTTCAGTACTCCAAAAAACGTGTTTTACAAAAAAATTGCTTCCCAAATCAGTGGCTTTTGACTGGATGATACCCCAATAGTCTTTAAAACTAAGTATAATGACTCTCAATACATTTGCATTTGCTCCATTATTTCCAGGTTCTGTACAGGAGTTTGAAAAACAACAGGTTCTATAACCTCAGAATCTGTGAAAACCAGGTAAGCCAAGTGCATGTGGGAGATAAGCAAAGGATCCAGCTGGGGTGGGGATAAGGCCAGCCCTTTTCATTTCTTAGGCACGCCTTTTCACATTGTTATCCATGTGTGTAGCGCTGTACCATAATACCTCCCTATGTGGGAATGACCCATTAACATGGAGATGTCTCCTCTGAAAAACAGCCAAGGAAGATGATGGGAATACTTCAAGAAATGTTGCACTAAGACAACGCAATATTAACAACACACAGCATTTAAATACCTGACTTAAAATGCAGGGCAGAATGGTTCTCTCAGGAGGTTAATTTACAGTTTTTCTGTAACATATGTCAGTTTCAGCTGATCAAAAAAATCTGCAGTTTGTTGAACCTTAAATACCATTATGCTATCCATAAATAAGCATAACGGCTAATAACTGTCCTAAATAACTGGTGAAGGCAACATCCTAACATGTTTTAGCTAAATAGCCTAAGATTTAAGATTTGAACAACCGAACGAACTGTAGTGCTTTATTCTCCTACTGCATGGAACATTCATTCATTAACAAGTACAACGAATTAGCTTTATGAATAGATGATTATAAGTGTATGCAATAGAAATTTGGATTTTGTAATAGAAAATTTACCTTCTAACAGTGTGACTACTTATTACGAAAGCCATATACACGTTAACTAATGGAAGACTACACAGATATTTAGGCTATCTAGATGTAGTTTAAAAAGAAATTCAGGAAACTTAATAGTTCATGAACGACCATTAAAGAAATAGTCTGGGGCTGTATTCCTTTGATGCATACGGATCACACTCTGTAAATCTGTAAACACATACTTTGATACGTAAAAAAAAAAGTCTTCCTGTGACCAGAACAGCAGACTAGTAGAGGCCCGGGGTATTCCACCAGGCCTCCTCTAGAGATATGATAATATGGCTAAATACTCTGATTATAAAAATGAGAAGTGCTGAGAAAATAAGTTCCAGACGGGGACTTTTATGGATGACCTTGGCTGACAAATGTTTTTTGGAAATTGTTTTATTTTAAAATTACCTTCCCAACAAACCATGAAACACTTGGATGTTACTTTATGGTTTTTCATTGAAAACATACTACATTGTAAATGGAATTTCAAAGTCAGACATAGAATTGATGAAAATCTAAGGACAATATTATGTAAGGACAATATTAAAATGGATAGAAAAGCTTCGTCTGGTGAGGTTAATTTAAAGGATGCACAGCCATGTCACGGTGGACGGATAAAAGGCGATAGCCTTGTGCTCTTATTCGACTAAGGCGTCTACCAAACCTTAGGGTTATACAGGCGCCAACCCCTGCCTGGAAAGGGACAGTTTTCTATATTACACCCAAATTTACTTTAAATAACTGAAGCCCAAGGCAACAGTTGTTTAACAGAACTTAACAGTCAAACGGCTACATAATTTAGTAAATTAAAATACAACTAAGACAGTGATAATTGAATGTCTCAAAAATATACAACTGGGGAAAATAACCACTGTACACAATTTGGAGGTTGTTAAAGTGACCACTTAGGAGGTTGAACAGTGCAAGACATGCTTTTCCAGTTATAAGCTCAAAACAGGAGTGCAAACAAAATTAAAGCTTTTGTTTAAAGTTGTAGAATAAGGAAAGCTTGAAACGAATATTAAAAGCTTCCCTCAAGGCCATCCCCAGAAATGAAATAATGAAAATGCTTTTTCATGGTACAATTTTCCTCAATGAACTTTGCTGCAATGGCAAAACTGCATCCCACAAGTCGAGTTCCCTACTCACTCACATCTGATCAACTGAGAACATGGTGGTGAGCAAAGAGGAGTACTAACTCCCAGAGGTCCAATATTGATAGAAAGAGCCTTGGAATTTGGGGTTCTGCCTTAGCCAGTGTACCTGAACCCTACAGAGAACAGATAAAGCAATGGGCTTTAATAGTCTCTTGTTCCTATAAAACTGGAGGACAAATGGATGAATAATTCCTCCTCTAGAGGCAAGCTGTTGCGGTGGAAGATGTTAAGCGCTTAAACTAAGACGCCGCTCTAAAAAGTGGAGAAGTATAGAGGTTTAAGATCAATACCAGTGCAAGAGCTTTTTAAGTGAGTTGATTAGGCAATGCATGCATCCATCCATGCAAATGTAGGACATGGCCCCCAAAGAGAACTGAAAACATGTATAACAGCTGGGTAAGTTTCTTGCCAGTAGTTTATAAAAATATATAGTCAATACTGTAGAGCCTCCTTCTACAGTCAATACTATGGAAGTCCATTTTAGTTACCCATTACTTCAATACCAAAAAGCATTAACTACTTTTCAGACATTCCAGACAAAGGTCACTTATAACAAAAGACGACTTAAAAAAAAAAAAAAAAAAAGAACCAAGATAGTGTCCATTTAAAAAGTAGGTCTTTTCTTTCAAGTGAACAGGACATTTTCTGTATTAAACTTAACTTCTGTTTAGTCTGTCAAGACTGGGTTTAAGATCCTTATGTATGTGCATATATGCAGAAACAAATTAACTTACTTTCAACATTATCTGCACAGAAAAAAGTTAACTCCTCAAAACATGATAGAACAGGTCTGGTTAGTACAAATCTATTGCAAAGTAAAAAGATTCTGTGCATCAGTTCAATCAGGAGAAGCGGGAAAAGAATGTCCCAACCATAAGAGTTCAAGTTTAAGTTGTGTTCTGAAAGCCTAGAAGCTTAAGGGACACCGTGTTGCTCACAGTATCCTGATATACGTTAACTGCTTAAGCTACTAAGCTGCGTCTTCCTCTGGAACTAGAACCACATTCCAATTTACTTTCTATTCCGAAGACGTTTAGATTTCCTAAGAGAGTCTATGGCTTCTGTGGCCTTTTTTCGTTTCCGAGGAGACTCCTCATTCTGCCCAGACCCTGAGGAATTTCCTACAGCACTTTCCATTACTTCTCGTAGTTTGCGTTCTAGCTCTGCCAACCGTGCATTTTGTTCACCTATGATCTGGGTCTGCTCTAGCAGTTTCTGGTCCTGGTCTTGAAGCTGTTTTTGCTGTTCTTGCACTTTGGTGCGAAGCTCAGAAATTTCACGCCTGAGAACAGTCACGCCAGCACCATTTGTTTTAACCTGCTGCTGGAGTTTGGTAACCTCTTGTCTTGAAGGGTTTTGCTTGGAGAAGAGCTGCATTGTTGTTAGGGCTGCAGACGGTCCTGGAACTGTGGAGGAATAATTTAAAAGGGTCAGTCACTTAAAATGTTTCTCTACCAGTCTTACACTTATTTAAAAATGGAATACCCTTATTATGTCACTTCTGAGAATTTCTTCTTCTTTGCAATCCAGTTGGTCAATTGGGTTAATCATCATAATTTAACATCTTATTTTAACTATAAATGAGTTTAAATTCTGATTCTCCTGCTCATGTGGCAGTATGTAGACTGCCAGGAAATGAAGAAGGGCATTTAATGGCATAAACTTGAGTTTAAAATATTGTAAAATATTTTCAGAATCTAGTAACAAAATACGAGCGTAAAATTAGAAAATAAATTTTTTTTTTTTTTTTGTTCTTTGAGATGGAGTCTCGCGTCCTGTCCCACAGGCCGCCGCTGGAGTGCAGCTGCCACGATCTCGGCTCACTGCAAGCTCCCTCGCCTCCCAGCGTACCAGTACACGCCACTTCTCCTGCCTCAGGCCTCCCGCACGTAGCTGGAGCTGACAGGCGCCGCCCACCTCACCCGGCTAATTTCTTTTGTATTTTCGTAGAGATGGGGTTTCACTGTGTAAGCCAGGATGGTTTGGATCTCCTGATCTCGTGAACCACCCACCTCAGCCTCCCAAAGTGCTGGGATTACAGATGCATTGAAGCACTGTGCCTGGCCAGAAAATAATTATTTTCTATCTAATTCACATAACAAACACACTTTCAAGTTAGAAGTACAGACCTACAGGTTGCACGTTTCTAATCCAGAAATCTGAAATCCAAAATCTGAAACTTCTTGAGCACCAACATGATGCTCAAGGAAATGGCTCATTGGAGCATTTTGGATTGTGGGTATGTGGATAACAGACTGTGCAGCCAGTACATGTAATGCAAATATTCCAAAATCTGAAAAAAAGCTGAAATCTGAAACACTTCTGGTCCTAAGAAATTTGGATAAGGGATACTCAACCTGTATCGTGTTCTTAAGTTTACTCTGAACTTGTTATTTGCAAAGGCTTCAACTTTAGCCAAATGATAGGACTCCATTAAAGAGTGGGTTACATCATACATTACGATCACAAAGAATTCCTGGCATGGTGTAGGAGGGTCTTGGACCTATTCTTTCAGGAATAATTAGAATGTAACACAAGCATAAAAATAACTATTTTAAACAAAGAACCTACTTTCTTTTAACCTTATCTACTGAAGGTTTTCTAAAAGAACAAGAGGGGTCCATTCATACCCTAAACACATCATGTTAATCTTCTCCTTGCGCATCTAAATAACTGTATTTCCTTTATGGATGCATTCTTCTTTCCCTCTCTGCTTATCCATATCCAACTTCTACTTATTCACCAAGGCTTAAATCAATCCTTACCTCCTGTGATGTTTCCATCAGATCAGCCAGCACTGATCTACCTTAAAATTGTTTCTCTGCTCTCATTTGACATTTAATTGGACATTGCATTATTTGTTTTGCCTATGATAATTTAACTTCAAGACTGAGTATATCTTACCTTTTGAAATAGTAAGATCCTTGAGAGCAGACACCATGTATTACACTTCCTTTTAGTCTCCACAGGACACAGTACAGTGCTGTGCGCATAATACGTACTCAATAAATAACAGATATATTAATGCTGAGATGTGTAGGCTTTATTACTCAATTACAGAGAGCCACTTGGTTGCCTCACTGAGTACTACAGGGAGCTAACTAATCTGAACAAAATAAAAAGTTCTACTAAATTCTTTCCTAATTAAAGTACTTGCCAGAGTTGGGGATATTAAATAATTAAGTCTTTCAGTAGATAAAGGCACAAATCTCTAGGAGCCAATATACTTTTGCAAAAACAGTTATTTAGCGCAGATGAAGTGATACTGTTCAAAACAGCCTTATGAACCCTGTCTTTCAAAGTAGCAGCCGGGCATGGTGGCTCATGCCTGTAATCCCAGCACTTTGGGAGGCAAGGCAGGCCGATCACGAGGTCAGGAGTTCCAGACCAACAACCTAAACAACATGGTGAAACCCTGTTTCTACTAAAAAATACAAAAATTAGCCAGGCGTGGTGGTGTGCACCTGTAATCCCAGCTACTCAGGAGGCTGAGGCAGGAGAAATGCTTGAACCTGGGAGGTGGAGGTTGCAGTGATCAGAGATCACGCCATTGCACTCCAGCCTGGGTGACAGAGTGAGACTCCACCTCAAAATAAATAAATAAATAAATAAATAAATAAATAAATAAATAAAAATAAAGTAGCAGCCAGACACTTTGGGGGCTGAAATAATTCACCAAATATTTCCCTGAAGAGTTTTTGGCATTTTATCTAGTATATTTGTTTTTTTAAAAAATGAGTATTAATTCATCAGAAAAAAAAAAGTCCTCAAATTACAATGGTTCAAGTTAATGATTTTTTTTTTTTTTT
>NW_016804690.1:514244-556282 GCF_001698545.2 Rhinopithecus bieti
GACACTTTGGGGCTGAAATAATTCACCAAATATTTCCCTGAAGAGTTTTGGCATTTTATCTAGTATATTTGTTTTTTTAAAAAATGAGTATTAATTCATCAGAAAAAAAAAAGTCCTCAAATTACAATGGTTCAAGTTAATGATTTTTTTTTTTTTTTGAGACAGAGTCTCACTCTGTTGCCCAGGCTGGAGTGCAATGCCATGATCTTGGCTCACTACAACCTCCGCCTCTTGGGTTCAAGCGATTCGCATGCCTCAGCCTCCCTAGTAGCTGGGACTACAGGCGTGCGCCACCACGCCTGGCTAATTTTTTGGTATTTTTTTAGTAGAGACAGGGTTTTACCATGTTGGCCAGGTTGGTCTCGAACTCCCAACCTCAGGTGATCTGCCCGCCTTGGCCTCCCAAAGTGCTGGGATTACAGGCGTGAGCCACTGCGCCCAGCCAACTTAATGATTTTTTGACTTTACGATGGTATGGAAGTGATAGACATTCAGTAGAAACTGTACCTCAGGTATCCACAGAACCATTCTGCTTTTCACTTTCAGTATAATAGAAAATTAATTCAGTAAATTACACACGGATGCTTTATCATAAAATATGCTTTGCTAGATAATTTTGCCCAACTGTAAGCTAATGTTAAGTGTTCTGAGCATGTTTAAGGTAGGTTAGGCTAAGCTATGATGTTTGGTAGGTTCGTGTATTAAGTGCATTTTTTGACTTACAATATTTTCTACTTATGACGGGTTTATCAGGATGTAATCCCATTGTAAATTAAGGAGCATCTGTATGTAACTTTTCACCTGTAATTCTATTACTTTTTTTTTTTTTTGAGACAGGGTCTCAAACCTCAGCCTCCTGAGTAGCTGGGGCCACAGGCATGCGCCACTAACACCCGGCTATTTTTAAAATTCTTTGTAGAGATGGGGGTTTCCCTATGTTTCCCGGGCTGGTCTTGAACTCCTGGGCTGAAGCGATCTTTCCCCCTCAGTCTCCCAAAGTGCTGGGACCACAGGCGTGGGCCACTGCGCCTGGTCCAGCAATCCTATTTCTTTTTTTTTTTTTTTTTGAGATAAGAGTTTTGCTCTTGTTGCCCAGGCTGGAGTGCAATGGTGTGAATCTGGCTCACTACAACCTCTGCCTCCCCGGTTCAACTGATTCTTCTGCCTCAGCTTCCAGAGTAGCTGGGATTACAGGTGTGCACCACCATGCCCAGCAAATTTTTGTATTTTTAGTAGATATGGGTGTCACCATGTTGGCCAGGGTGGTCTCGAACTACTGACCTCAGTCAGGTGATCCACCCACCTCGGCCTCTCAAAGTGCTGGGATTACAGGTGTGTCCCACCGTGCCTGGCCGGGCCCAGCCATTCTATTTCTAATATGTTTATTGTAAGTCAATATGGATATGTGCAAAGATTTAGTCACAAGACTGCTCAGATTGTTCTTGAGTAAGTACTGAAAAGCTAGAAACAAGAAATGTGCCTAACTAGTGGATCAGTTGTATAAGTTGTGGTTGATAATCCAATCTCATTAAAAATGATGCTGCCAATAAACAACTACTAACACAGAAAAGTTCAAGACACTTGATTAAGTGGAAAAAAACCAGAAACAAGTTACAAAATTATGTACAAACATGATTATAAAGTAGAGGTACCTGGAGGAGAGCCCATGAGTCTTCCAGAAACATCTGATCCTGGTAATTTCCTCTTTAAAATTGGAACAATCTTTTCATCAAAGTACTCCATTGCCATAGAGGATATATCCCTTAATTCTTGAAGTACTTCATGAGCTCGCTGAGGGGCTCTGGTAGAATTGACGTATCTCAACACGCGATAAATCTCATCAATCACCTAAAATAATGAATTCTCATTAGCATTTTAGATTTTTCTTTTTTAATAAAAAATTGCTAAACAGGCAGAGAAGTAACTGCTTGTTCTGCAATTCCGGTAAAGACCTGTAGGGTGATTTAAGTGATGTACTGGCCACTGAAGAATATTGCTATTTGCAACACATGGCTTTTGGGCTTGTTACAGTACTTTTTTTTTTGAGACGGAGTTTCACTTGTTGCCCAAGCTGGAGTGCAGTGGTGCAATCTCAGCTCATTGCAACCTTTGCCTCTGGGGTTCAAGCAATTCTCTGCCTCAGTCTCCTGAGTAGCTGGGATAACAGGTGCCTGCCATCACGTGTGGCTAATTTTTTGTATTTTTAGTAGAGACGGGTTTCATGTTGTCCAGGTTGGTCTCAAACTCCTGACCTCAGAATCCACCCGCCTCGGACTCCCAAAGTGCAGGGATTAGAGGCGTGAGCCACTGCGCCTGGCCCGTTACAATACTTTATACTTGGCATTTATTAAACACCATTTATGTATCAGGTACTGTGTTGGGGCTGAGGAATCAGGACGAATCAAATAAAGTTCCTAACTCTGAAGGAAATCACAGTGTAACTGGGGAGATATGTGTGTACATAAGTGATACAAACAGATATACAAATTGCTATAGACACTAGAGGACTAAACTAAGAAATTAAATCCTGTATGGGAGCTAAGGTAGGGTTGGAGATTGCCCAAACCCATATTTTATTAATCCTCCAAACCTGAATCTGTTCCCCTAAGCTGCAGGGACTCAGCGTGATTTCTCTGCTCTTTTTAATACTGCCCCCATGTGCTCTATCCCTTTAAGTTTTGTTTCTCTGAGGCTTGTTATGGATTGGAATGAAGTCTTGTCACTTCCTGTCATCACCAAAAGGTAGCAGAAGATCCTTTTTTGTTTTAATGATAATTGTAATGGGGAGAACACCTAACTCTCTTGCTGAAATGGTTAAGTGAACCTTCCTCAGGCATTTATGCGTTTAGCTTTCATCCCTGTGAGGTTATAGGTTATCCTTAATTCTTCCCGTGGCTTCAGTATAGACCTAAAGATAAAATTCCTTTTTTTCTTTTTTGTTTTAAGACGAAGTCTCACTGTGTTGTCCAGGCTAGAGTGCAATGGCACGATCCTGGCTCACTGTCACCTCCAATCACAGGGTTCAAGTGATTCTCCTGCCTCAGCCTTTCAAGTAGCTGGGATTACAGGCATGTGCCACCATGCCTGGCTAATTTTATATTTTTAGTAGAGATGGGGTTTCACCATGTTGGCCAGGCTGGTCTTAAACTCCTGACTTCAGGTGATCCACCCTCCTCACCCTCCCAAAGTGCTGGGATTACAGGTGTGAGCCACCGTGCCCGACCTAAAATTCCTATTTCTGAAGACCCCAATCGGGATGACATCTATGGGCCCTTACCTCACAAGAACTGAGGGTTAATCAACCAAACCATTCTGTCACCAAAATCTCAAACAACCTGGCATCCCACATATTCCTCCCACTGCATTTATCTAGCTTGTTCCCAACTCAGATCAATCTTATAATCCACCTTCCCTTCTCCTTTATTTAGGCTGCTGAGCACAGCCAGAGAAACAATCTTGCAGAATAGTATCAGGACAAATTCATAGCCCTTCACATTTTCTAGACTCTCAGCATAATATGATGATCGTTGTTAGTGGAGCATGATGTTTGCTTAATAAATGTCAGCAAAATCTAACCTTAGGATGTGTCCTTATCATAAGCCTGAGAAGACATCACAGACGAGGTCAGGTTTGTGGGTCTGGAGAACTGAACACGAAATGGCTTGGGCTGAGGTGGTGTCCATAGGCAGATGCAGTGGGAGGTGAGATGTGCTGATTTTGAATTACATGGGTCATGTAGGTGATATTTGCTAGCAGGTGGCTTGAGATACAGGTTGGGAGTTCAGAATTTTGGATGATGGCTGATTGCCAAGGGAGAAAACACATTTATTTCTGGCAATATTATATTATGAACTCACTTTAGAAGATAATACTTTTCCCCAATAAAAACTTACTGAACTACTATGTTAAGAACTATTACATACATATATATATATAAAGAAGTGAAAAATGGAGTACTTTCCCTTGGACTTACAATTTAATTATGTAAGCCTATCATAACTTGTAAGATAAACTTTATTCAAGTATTAATTGAGTTCTTACTATGTACTTGTCACTTTTCAAAGTACTGGAGTAAAAAAACAGTAAATAAAGATGACAAGATTATCATTTTCATTAAGCTAAAGTAAACAAGAAAATAATTTAAAGGAGTGCCATATGGAAAAAAGAGGATAATGTGATAGTTTCTACCAGGAAAGGCAGGAATAACATGAGACAGGTGGTTGGGAAAGGATTCTTTGCCATTTGTAAGGTAAGACTGAATGATGAGGAAGAACTGATCGATTGAAGATATGGGGAGAAAAGTGATTGAGGTAGAAAGAGTAATGGCAGTGGCCCCAAGGTCAGTGTCAGCTTGGCTTGTTCAAGGAGTTCAAGGACTAGAAATAGACAAATTTTATATATACATGTATATATCCAAAGAGTAAATATTTGTGGAAGCTAGCTGATCAAGCTTTAAAAGTTACGTAATATATACATAATTGAGAGTTAATAAAATTAAAAATATAAGCCAAAGCAGAAAACCAGTATTTAAAGGGTCCTTCAAACTGACCGATATTTATATACAGTGCTAGGATATTAACTGACCCACAGCAGTTTTGTGTTTATCAAAGTTTTACATATGGGTTATATATAGGAAAAGCAGCACAGTACTCCATAATTTTTTGAGACGGAGTTTCGCTCTTGTTGCCCAGGCTGGAAATGACCCGTTATTGGCTCACTGTAACCTCCGCCTCCTGGGTTCAAGTGATTCTCCTGCCTCAGCCTCCCAAGTAGCTGGGATTACAGGCGCCCGCCACTGCGCCCAGCTAATTTTGTATTTTAATAGAGACGGGGTTTCACCATGTTGGCCAGGCTGGTCTCAAACTCCTGACCTCAGGTGATCCGCCTGCTTTGGCCTCCCAAAGGGCTGGGATTACAGGTGTAAGCCACTGCGCCTGGCCTTCCTTAATTTTTAAATGTTGTCCCCAAAGGCTAATATGTTGCATCTATGGATACAAACTGGACATCAGCCCTTTGAACTAAATCAAGTCCCCCACCGTTTTGCCCCAGGGCTTTTGTCCATTCGGATCCCTTTCCTGGAAAGCTGTCCCGGTGTATCTCCCTCACTTCAAATGCCTTAGTTATACATGAGGTCACAGTAACACTGTACTTTCTCAGAAGTCTTTTCTGAACCCTCCTCCAGTTTCAATCATGTTAACATCTTCATTCAACCCTTTATTCCCCTTCAGAATACACATTACAATTTGTAAGTACATCTTTTTGTTAATTTGTTTTCCCTATAATGTAGTAACTCTACGACAGAAGAGATCATACCATGTTTCACTGTCAGATCCCCAGAGCCTAGCAGTGTCTAGCACATGGCAGACACTCAATAAACAAGGGATAAAGGTAGTTAGGTATATTAATTGCTCAATATTAATTGATACATCTAAACAAAACTGTTTAAGGGCAAATAACAGGATTAAATTCAACACAAGAATTTGTTTTTTGGCCAGGCATGGTGGCTCATACCTACAGAGCCAGCACTTTGGGAGGCCGAGGTGGGAAGGCTGCCTGGGGACAGGAGTTTGAGACCAGCCTGGGCAACACTGCGAGTTGTCTCTACAAAAAATTAAAAAATTAGCTGTGCACAGTGGCACATGCCTATAGTCCCATGAGCTGTGATTAGCCCAGGTGACGGGGCTAGACTATCTCAAAAAAAAAAAAAAAAAAAAAAATTACATGGTTTTTCAGAAGTCAGATGATTATGTTTTGAACACAAAGGTCATAGTAAACAAGATTTCTATTGAGAGGGACTTGTAAAAATACATAATACTTAAAATGGTACTTATATGTTTAATAAAATACCCATGGCCTTATTAATACACCTCTAGATATTTTACATATATAAATACTGGTAGACAGAAGAATATAGTGTATTTGAGCCAGAATAGGACTGTTGTAATGGTATAGGCATGAATAAGACACAGATCCTATCCAGTGAAAGATGACTCTATGAAAGACCCATAAACAGCAAAGCAAAACTCAGATTGTAGTAAGTTCAATGTATAAGCAAAGTGCTGTATGAAAACAGAGTAGAGATTAAGATCTGCTTGAGAGAACTGGGTAGGTCTAATGAAGGACATGGTAATGAGGAATAAGTAAAATTTCAACAGGTAAGGGAAGTCAGAGCAGGAGGAAGGTACACCTGACTAAACAAAGTATGGAGTGGAGCACAGGGATGATGTGGATGGCTAGGTGATAGGATAGCAATTCAACAATTTTTTTTTTTTTTTTTTTTTTTACTCCTTTTGTCACCCCGGGTTGAGTGCAGTTGGGCCATTTTGGGTCCCCGCAAGCTCTGCCTCCCAGGTTCACGCCATTCTCCTGCCTCAGCCTCCTGAGTAGCTGGGACTATAGGCGCCCACCACCATGCCCAGCTAATTTTTTTTGTATTTTTTTTTAGTAGAGACGGGGTTTCACCATGTTAGCCAGGATGGTCTGGATCTCCTGACCTCGTGGTCTGCCCGCCTTGGCCTCCCAAAGTGCTGGGATTACAGGTGTGAGCCACTGCACCCAGCAGCAATTCAACATTTATACAGTAGTTATGCAGTACTATCGTGTACCAAGCACTTATTCTAAGATGTTTCTTAAAAACACGTATTATACAATTAGTCCTTTTCCATGATCCTTATTCTTCAGAATAACTTTCATATCAAAATATCCTTCAGGGTTTGCTAACTGACAGTAAATTATTAGGTTGGTTCCAAAGTAACTGTGGTTTTGCCTATAAAAGTAATGTGAAAATGCGTCTATAATTTGTGAAATATTATCTTTACTGTAGTCTTCTAAATATAGTATAAAAGCAAGTTAACTCTTTCCATTTGCCCTAGTCTTCCATTAAAAAAGAACATTTAACAATCTTACTGTATAGAGATTATTTTAGTGAAATGGGATAATCTGTGTTTCCAATAAAATTTAAAATAGTTTCTTTTCTTTATCCAAAAGCTTTAAGTAGAGGATAAGGTGAAGGAAAAAAATAAGGGAAGGAAAGTATGTGTGAGAACCATACTGCTTCTACCATTCAGTTTTAAGGGGCTGCCATGGCTTTAGAGCCATATATTAAGAAAGCATGGTATTTAACAAATTTTCAAAACAGTTCATTTTCTGAGTAGATTTAATCTTTTTTTTTTTTTTTTTTTTTTTGCAAATTACATTAAACAAAATTCAATGGTATGAGTCTTGAGGTCTAATGGAAAGACCACAGGCCTTAGGAAGGTCACTTAAAACTCTTAATGGTTGTTTCTACACCTTTCAAATGATATACTACATGTTGAACCTTACCCAGGCTGTAGGAAATAAAACAGTCAGTCCCTCCACATCCTCGGGCGTTTGGGTCCAGGACCCACCATATTGCCAAAATGTGTGTGTGCTCAAGTCCGTTATATAAAATGGCATAGTATTTGCATATAACCTAGATCACTTCTAGATTACCTACACTACCTAATACCATGTCAAAGCTTTGTAAATAGTTGTTACATTGTATTATTTTAAAATTCATATTTTAAAATAGCTGTGGTTTTAAAATTGTTTTCTTCTCTTTTTTTTTTTTTTGAGACAGAGTCTCGCTGTCACTCAGGCTGGAGTGTAGTGGCGTGATCCTCAGCTCACTGCAACCTCTGCCTCCTGGGTTCAAGCGATTCTTCTGCCTCAGTCTCCTGAGTAGCTGGGACTACAGGTGCTCACCACCATGCCCAGGTAATTTTTGTAATTTTAGTAGAGACAGGATTTCACCATATTGGTCAGGCTGGTCTTGAACTCTTGACCCCGTGATCCACCTGTCTCAGCCTCCCAAAGTGCTGGGATTACATGCGTGAGCCACCGCTCCTGGCAATTGTTTTTCTTCTCTAAATATTTTCTTTTCTTTGAGATGGAGTCTTACTAAATATTTTCTATCCATGGCTGGTTGAATCCATGAATGTGGAACCCACGAATACAGAGCTTGACTGAATGTTATAAAAAATATTTTTAGGCCGGGCACGGTGGCTCAAGCCTGTAATCCCAGCACTTTGGGAGGCCGAGATGGGCGGATCATGAGGTCAGGAGATCGAGAC
This sequence comes from Rhinopithecus bieti, assembly GCF_001698545.2. Lineage (NCBI taxonomy): Eukaryota > Metazoa > Chordata > Mammalia > Primates > Cercopithecidae > Rhinopithecus > Rhinopithecus bieti. The sequence continues at coordinate 522,338 of NW_016804690.1, forward strand.
CATCTCTGGCTAATACGGTGAAACCCCGTCTCTACTAAAAAATACAAAAAACTAGCCGGGCGTGGTGGCGGGCGCCTGTAGTCCCAGCTATTCAGGAGGCTGAGGCAGGAGAATGGCGTGAACCCAGGAGGCGGAGCTTGCAGTGAGCTGAGATCCGGCCACTGCACTCCAGCCTGGGTGACAGAGCAAGACTCCGTCTCAAAAAAAAAAAAAAAAAAAAAAAAAAAAAAAATTTGGCCAGGCACGGTGGCCTGTAATCCCAGCACTTTGGGAGGCCGAGAAGGGCGGATCATGAGGTCATGAGTTCGAGACCAGCCTGGCCAATGTGGTGAAACCGTCTCTACTAAAAATACAAAAATTAGCTGTGCATGGTGGCATGTGCCTGTAGTCCAGGCTACTCGGGGGCTGAGGCAGAAAAGGCCTGAACCCAGGAGGCAGAGGTTGCAGTGAGCCCAGATCATGCCACTGGCCACTTCAGCCTAAGACGCGACATAGCAAAGACTCAGTTTCCAAAAAAAAAAAAAAAAAAAAAAAAATTTTTTTTAGTTTTATGAAAGTACAGTACAGGCTGTGGCTGGTGGTTCATGCCTGTAATCTCAGCACTTTTTGAGAGGCCAAGGAAGGCAGGAGTTCAAGAGCAACATAGCTAGAAACAGTCTCTACAAAAATTAAAAAGTACACCATCACATTTCTAACACACAGTAGAAGTACCATGCTTATGTCTAAAGTGGTACAATAACAAGTTATATACTATGAATATCATTTAGGCTTTTAGACTAATGTGGGTGAAAAGTAATCTTTTTAAATCTACTGTTTAGCAAACAAAGCTCCTGCTAAAATACTGAACCTCATAAATTCTCATTTTTTTCTGATTTTCCATTTTGTCTTTTGTTGTACTTGAGTTTTCCTTAATTTTCCCTTCTACCCCTTTTATTTTTTAAAAAAAATTCCTCCAATTTAAAATCTTCAGTAAATCTAACATTTTCTGAATATTCTTTTTAATTTTCTTTTTTGGTGATGGCCTTTTTCGGGCCATCACACTCTATTGCCCAGGCTGGAGTGTGATGGCCCGATCTCGGCTCACTGCAACTTCCACTTCCCAGGTTCAAGTGATCCTCCTGCCTCGGCCTCCTGAGTAGCTGGGACTACAGGCGTGTGCTGCCACACCTGGATAATTTTTTTTTTTTGAGACGGAGTTTCACTATTGTTGCCCAAGCTGGAGTGCAATGGCACGATCTCGGCTCACCGCAACCTCTACCTCCTGGGTACAAGCAATTCTCCTGCCTCAGCCTCCTGAGTAGCTGGGATTACAGGCTTGTGCTACCACACCCGGCCAATTTTGTATTTTTAGTAGAGATAGGGTTTCTCCATGTTGGTCAGGCTGGTCTCAAACTCCCAACCTCAGGTGATCCACCTGCCTTGGCCTCCCAAAGTGCTGGGATTACAGGTGTGAGCCACTGTACCCGGCCCACGCCCAGTGAGCCGCCACGCCTGGCCTGAATATTCTTTATATGGCATGTTTGTTTGAATATGGTTATATGCTGCATCATGAAGTTACAGTCAATGACAAACCACATATGAGGGTCATCCTGTAAGATTACAATGGAGTTGAAAAATTCCCATCGCCTAGTATTTACTGTATTATACATAAGTCCTCATTTTAATGTTGATAGGTACTTGAAAACTCCGACTTTAAGTTAAATGACATGTAATGAAACCAATTGCATCATAGGCTAATTAATATAAACAAGTGTTAAGTTCTTAAGGCACATTTCTAGTCACAAAAACCACCAAGCCTCTAAATAAAGACCTAAAACACTTCTATTTAATTAATTAATTATTTTTTTTTGAGATGTAGTCTTGCTCTGTTGCCCAGGCTGGAGTGCAGTGGCGTGATCTCAGCTCACTGAAATCTCTGCCTCCCCAGTTCAAGAGATTCTCCTGCCTCAGCCTCCCAGTAGCTGGGACTATAGGTGCCCGCCATCATGCCCGGCTAATTTTAGTATTTATTTATTTATTTTTTTAGTAGAGATGGGGTTTCACCATATTGGCCAGGCTGGTCTCAAATGCCTAACCTCAAGTGATCCACCCAACTTAGCCTCCAAAAGTGCTGGGATTATAGGTGTGAGCCACCACCCCCAGCCCCTAAAACACTTCTAATATCAAACACTGAAATAAATGTGAACTATACATACATTTAAGAAAGATTAATAAAAACAAGATAATGTATCCAATTTTTGGTCAATCAGTGAGCTATGGCAATCATATGGTGGTGGGTTACATCAGGGAATACATGTTTATAAAGCAAAAATTTTAAGGAGCACCTCCTACCAACATGCAGTTCAGAAACAAACAATAACAAATATGGAGGGCGTTTTGTTTTTTTTTTGAGATGGAATCTTGCTTTGTCACTAGGCTGGAGTGCAGTGGCGTGATCTCAGCTCACTACAACCCCTACCTCCCAGGTTGAAGCGAGTCTCCTGTCTCAGTCTCCCAAGCAGCTGGGACTACAGGCGTGAACTCCCAGGCCAATTTTTGGATTTTTTAGTAGAGATGGGGTTTCACCATGTTGGCCAGGATGGTTCCGATCTCTTGACCTTGTGATCCGCCCACCTTGGCCTCCGAAAGTGCTGAAATTACAGGTGTGAGTTGCTGCGCCCAGCCTTTTTTGTTTTTTTGAGATAGGGTCTTTGCCCTGTTGCCCAGGCTGCAGTGTAGTGGCATGACCACGGCTCATTGCAGCCCTGACCTCCTGCACTCAAACGATCCTCTCACCTCAGCCTCCTGTGTAGCTGGGACCATAGGTGCGTGCCATCATGCCTGCCTAATTTTTTTTTCTGTAGAGACGAGGTCTCCCTATGTTGCTCGAGCTGGTCTTGAACTCCTGGTCTCAAGCGATCCTCCTATCTTGGCCTCCCAAAGTGCTGGGATTACAAGCATGAATCACCACACCTGGTCCATTCATTCATTCATTCCTTTTTTTTTGAGACACAGTTTCATTGCTCCAGGCTGGAGTACAGCAGCACAACCTCAGCTTACTGCAACCTCCATTTCCAGGTTCAAGTGGTTCTTGTGCGTCAACCTCCCAAGTAGCTGGGATTACAGGTGCACGCCACCATGCCCGGCTAAATTTTGTATTTCTAGTAGAGATGGGGTTTTACTGTCTCTACTGGCCAGGCTGGTCTCAAACTCCTTACCTCAAGTGATCCACCTGCCTCAGCCTCCCGAAGTGCTGGGATTACAGTGCAGTGTGAGCCACCACGCCTGGCTATTCATTCATTTCTCAATCTGCTTATTCTAATTCAGGGTTGCAGGTGGCTGGAGCCCATCCTGACAGCTCAGGGCACCAGGTGGTTATGCACCCTGGCCAGGATGCCATCTCACTGCAGAGCGCCCTCACACCCACACTCAGACTGGGGCCACTAAGACATGCTAATGAACCTAACAGGCACAGCTCTTGAGATGTCGGAGGAAATGAGAGTGCCCAGAGAAAACTCATGCAGATATATGGAGAATGTACAAATTCAACAGACAGTGGCCCTGGCCAGGAACTGACTTTTTTTTCTTTTTCTTTTTTCTTTTTTTTTGAGACAGTCTCTGTTGCCCAGGCTGGAGTGCAGTGGCGCGATGTTGGCTCATTGCAACCTCTGTCTCCTGGGTTCCGCACGACCGCACCCGGTTAATATATGTATTTTTTAGCTGGGACTATAGGCCCTCACCACTGCACACTTGCTTGGTTGCTTATTTATTTAAGACAGAGTCTCATTCTGTTATTTACTTACTTATTTATTTATTTCAGAGTCTCTGTCCCCCAGGCTGGAATTCAGTGGCACAATTATTTATTTATGACAGAGTCTCTTTCTGTCCCCCAGGCTGGAATTCAGTGGCACAATCTTGGCTCACTGCAACTTCCGCCTCCTGGGGTGAAGCAATTCTCGTGCCTCAGCCTTCCGAGTGGCTGGGATTATGGGCGCGCACCACCATGCCTGGCTACTATTTGTATTTCTAGTAGAGACAGGGTTTCACCATGTTGCCCAGGCTGATTCAAACTCTTCAGCACAGGCAATCCACCTGCCTTGGCCTCCCAAAGTGCTAGTATTACAGGCGCGAGCCACTGTGCCTGGCAATTTTTTTTTTTTTTTTTTTTTTTTTTTGAGATGGAGTCTCACTGTCACCCAGGCTGGAGTGCAGTGGCCAGATCTCAGCTCACTGCAAGCTCTGCCTCCCAGGTTCACGCCATTCTCCTGCCTCAGCCTCCTGAGTAGCTGGGACTACAGGTGCACACCACCATGCCTGGCTAATTTTTGCATTTTTAGCAGTGACTGGGTTTTGCCATGCTGGCCAGGTTGGTCTCAAACTCCTGACCTCAGGTGATCCGCCTGCCTCAGTCTCCCAAAGTGCTGGGATTACAGGCCTGAACCACAATGCCTGGCCCCCAAAATTAAAATAAATAAATAAATAAATGTAATGTGTCTGTAGTCCCAGGTACCTGGGAGGTTGAGGTGGGAGGATCATCTTGAGTCTGGGAGGTCACGACTATAGTGAACTGTGGTCATGCCACTGCACTCTAGCCTAGGTGATACAGCAAAACCCAGTACCAAAAAAGAAAAAAAAAATTAATGTAGCCTCAGTATTCAGTCTTTACAAAGTGTACAGTAACATCCTAGGCTTTCACATTCACTCACCACTCACACACTGACTTACCCAGAGAAACTGAGTTCCATCATAAGTGCCCTATACAGGTATACCATTTTTTTTTACCCTACTTTTACTGTACCTTTTCTATGTTTAGATATACAAATATGATTGTGTTACAATTGCCTACAATATTCAGTACAGTAACATGCTGTACAGGTTTGCAGTTCAGGAGCAATAGGCTATACCATATAACCTATGTGTATGAAAACCATCTAGGTTTGTGTAAATACACTCCATGATGTTCACATGACAAAGTGACCTAACAATGCATTTCTTGGGATGGATCCTCTTTGCTAAATGATGCATGACTGTATCTTTTTTTCCTGATATGTCTCACCCAGGCTGGAGTGCAATGGATCGATCTCGGCTCACTGCAGCCTCTGCCTCCCAGGTTCAAGCAATTCTCCTATCTCAGCCTCCTGAGTAGGTGGGACTACAGGCATTTGTCACTACACGTGGCTAATTTTGCATTTTTAGTAGAGAAAGGGTTTCACCATGTTGGCCAGGCTGGCGTATCTTTTCTTATTTTTCAGAATAATTTTTTTTTTTTTTTTTTGAGACAGAGTCTCACTCTGTTGCCCAGGCTGGAGTACAGTGGCATGATCTCGGCTCACTGCAACCTCCACCTCCCAGGTTCAAGCGATTCTCCTGCCTCAGCCTTCTGAGTAGCTGGAATTACAGGCGCATGCCACCATGCCTGGCTAATTTTTTGTATTTTTAGTAGAGATGGGGTTTCACCAAGTTGGCCAGGCTGGTCTAGAACTCTTGACCTTAGGTGATCCGCCCGCCTCAGCCTCCCAAAATGCTGGGATTACAGGCGTGAGCAATCCTGCCTGGTCTGTTATATTCTCTTTAATATGAAAACAGACTTTTTTTTTTCCTTTAAAGGCTCATGGCTGTATATATTTATTTTGGGACAAGCATAGTAAAAGGAGAAATGTTCCCAACTACTCTTGATTTTTAAGAATATCTCCACATTGGCCGGGTGCGGTGGCTCACGCCTGTAATCCCAGCACTTTGGGAGGCCGAGGCGGGCGGATCACGAGGTCAGGAGATCAAGACCATCCTGGCTAACACAGTGAAATCTCATCTCTACTAAAAAAAATACAAAATAACTAGCCGGGTGTGGTGATGGCATCTGTAGTCCCAACTGCTCAGGAGGCTGAGGCAGAAGAATGGCGTGAACCCGGGAGGCGGAGCTTGCAGTGAGCAGAGATCGTGCCACTGCACTCCAGCCTGGGCGACAGAGCAAGACCAGTCTCAAAAAAAAAAAGAGTATCTCCACATTAAAATCAACTTCAAAAGAAACAAAAACAACATTCTGTAAGCATTAAACTTAAATGGAAGCATATCCCTCAAAATAACTGACCTATCTTCTTCAAAAATGTGACTATCAAGTGACACAAAGAGAGCTTAGGGAATTGTTCCAGATATAGGAAGATTAAAGTCCATCCATGGTTCTGGATTACATTCTGTATTAACAAAAAAAATTGATAGGAAGAGTATTATTGGAATATGTGATGAAACTTGAGTATGAACTGTTAACCACATAACAGTATTACATCAGTGTTATAATTTTCTGATTTTGCTCTCTGTACTATGGTTAAGTAACAGTATCCTAGCTTTTAGGAAATACAATGAAATATTTAGGAACTAAGGAGCACAGTGTCTCCAACTTATTTTCAAGTGGTTCAGGAAAAAAAAAAGTATTTACATTTTATTTTCTTTTTCTTTCTTTCTTTTTTTTTTTGAGACGGAGTCTCGCTCTGTCGCCCAGGCTGGAGTGCAGTGGCCAGATCTCAGCTCACTGCAAGCTCTGCCTCCCGGGTTCATGCCATTCTCCTGCCTCAGCCTCCGAGTAGCTGGGACTACAGGCGCTCGCCACCTTGCCTGGCTAGTTTTTTGTATTTTTTAGTAGAGACGGGGTTTCACCAGGTTAGCCAGGATGGTCTTGATCTCCTGACCTCGTGATCTGCCTGTCTCGGCCTCCCAAAGTGCTGGGATTACAGGCTTGAGCCACCGCACCCGGCCTACATTTTATTTTCTTGAGACAGGATCTTGCTCTGTCACCCAGGACTGGAGTGCAGTGGAATGATCATAGCTCATTGCAGCCTTGACTGCCCAGGCTCAAGCAATCATCCCACCTCAGCCGCCCAAGTAGCTGGGACTACAGGTGCATGCTGCCACACCCAGCTAATTAATTTCTTTTTGTAGAGACAGGGGTCTTACTTTGCAGCCCAGGTTGGTCTTGAACTCCTAGCGGCTTCAAGCCATCTGCTCGTCTCAGCCTCCCAAAGTATTAGAATCACAGGCATGAGCCACCATGCCTGGCCAAAAAGTATGTATGTATGCATGTATGTATGTATTTGAGACGAAGTCTCACTCTATCACCAGGCTGGAGTACAGTGGCGCAATCTCAGCTCACTGCAACCTCCGCCTCCTGGGTTCAAGTGATTCTCCTGCCTCAGCCTCCCAAGTGGCTGGGACTATAGGCATGTGCCACCATGTCCAGCTAATTTTACTTTATTTTATTTTATTTTTTTTTGAGATGGAGTCTTGCTCTGTCACCCAGGCTGGAGTGCAGTGGCGCAATCTCGGCTCACTGCAAGCTCTGCCTCCCAGGTTCACGCCATTCTCCTGCCTCAGCCTCCCAAATAGCTGGGACTACAGGTGCCTGCTATTACGCCTGGCTAATTTTTTGTATTTTTAGTAGAGACGGGGTTTCACCGTGTTAACCAGGATGGTCTCCATCTCCTGACCTCGTGATCCACTTGCCTTGGCCCCCCAAAGTGCTGGGATTACAGGCGTGAGCCACCGCACCTGGCCCATGCCCAGCTAATTTTTGTATTTTTAGTAGAGACGGGGTTTCACAATGTTGGCCAGGCTGGTCTCGATCTCTTGATCTTGTGATCTACTCGCCTCGGCCTCCCAAAGTGCTGGGATCACAGGCGGCAGCCACTGTGCCTGGCCAAAATGTATTTATAAAGAGAAAATAAAAGCAAACAGGATGAAAGGTAAATAACTGCTGGATATGCAAATAAGCTCTATGGGAGTTCCTTGTACTAGTCTTGTAATTTTTGTGTAAACTTGAAATTACAAGAAAACAAAAATTTACACACGACAAAAGGAATAAAAAAATGTACCACCACCAGTTTTCTTTCCCAGAACAATAAATACAAGCCAATAATGCCTAATATATAGATTTTTATGTCTGTTCAGGGAAATATAGCTTCATGGCCTTACATAGCCAATTATACTCTAAAACCCCTAATTCTTGGGGACCACTGTGTTTCAATAAGAACAAAAGGTTTACCAGGGCTACTAGGGACAATTAAGAGCAGAGACTGGGAAGGGTGCAGTGGCTCACACGTGTACTCCCAGCACTTTGGGAGGCTGAGGCAGGCAGATCATGAGGTCAGGAGATCGAGGCCATCCTGGCTAACAAGGTGAAACCCTGTCTCTATTAAAAATACAAGAAAACTTAGCTGGGCATGGTGGCATGCGCCTGTAGTCCCAGCTACTTGGGGGGCTGAGGCAGAAGAATCGCTTGAACCCAGGAGGCGGAGGTTGCAGTGAGCCGAGACTCCAGCCTGGCTGACAGAGACAGACTCCATCTCAAAACAAAACAAAACAAAACAAAACAAAACAAAACAAAACAAAACAAAACAGAGCAGAGACTATGCTGCTCAGTATGGGGGCTCACACCTGTAATCCCAGCACTTTGGGAGGCTGAAGTGGGTGGATTGCTTGAGTCTAGGCGTTTAAGACAGCCTGGGCAACATGGTGAGACCCTGTCTCTAAAAATATTTTAAAAATATATAAATAAAACAGAAGAGCAGAGACTATCCACATCTTTTTTCATTATCTCTACGAACGGTTGGTTGCTCAATGCTCACATATAGTTGTGCTTCAGTATATGTAAACTGCTGATACTAACATGAGTTTACTGTAAAAAGTATAACTTCCATGTGTTAGACAGAAGATTTGAGAAATGTATAAGGAGTAAGCCAACATTCTATAACATGTTAGTTCTGAGAGAAGATAAAGAGAATATCAATGTGGTAGTTAGGCTTGGCCAACTATGCCCCTATTTACCCTATGCCTGGTTTTGTAAATAAAGTTTTACTGGAACGCAGGCACAAGCATTCATTTACCACACATTGCACGCAGCTGTTTCTCAGAATTGCATAGCTGTGACAGAGAGCACGAGGCTCACAAGGCCAAAAATATTTATGATCTGGCCTTTTACCAAAAAAAAGTTTGCTGGTCCCTGTCCTACGTAATAGCAAACTTGTAACCTGTCTAAATTCTTTCTGTGCGTGTGTGGCAGGGTCTCACTCTATAGCCCAGGCTGGAGGGCAGTGGCACGACCTCGGCTCACTGCAACCTCCACCTCCCGGGTTCAAGCGATTCTCCTGCCTCAGCCTCCTGAGTAACTGGGACTACAGGTTCACGACATCACGGCCAGCTAATTTTTGTATTTTTAGTAGAGATGGGGTTTCACCATGTTGGCCAGGATGGTCTCAATCTCGACCTCAAGATCCATCCACCTCGGCCTCCCAAAGTGCTGGGATTACAGGTGTGAGCCACCGCGCCCAGCCCCAACTTTTACTTTAAAGGTCCAAAATTCTGGTACATATTTGGCTATCTAATTTAAACTATAATGCTGCTACTACTCAGATTCACTAAAGTGAATAAAATGCTTACTGTAGACCTAAAATTGGACAAAATGAATGTAGTCCATATAAAATCACAAAAGTTGGTTTTCTTAACAAAGTATAAAAGCTTCCGTGGCCAGGCACAGTGGCTCACACCTGTAATCCCAGCACTTTGGGAGGATAAGGCAGGCGGATCACTTGAGGTCAGGAGTTTTGAGGCCAGCCTGGCCAACATGGTGAAACCCCATCTCTACTAAAAATACAAAAATTACCTGGGTGTGGGGTGTGCACATGTAGTCTCAGCAACTCAGGAGGCTGAGGCATAAGAATCGCCTAAACCTGGGTGGGTGGCAGAGGTTGCAGTGAGCTGAGATTGTGCCACTGGACTCCAGCCTGGGCGACAGAGCGAGACTCCATTTCAAAAACAAAAACGCTTCTGAACTTTTTTTTTGGAGACAGAGTCTTGCTCCGTCGCCCAGGTTGGAGTGCAGTGGTGTGATCTCGGCTCACTGCAAGCTCTGCCTCCTAGGTTCATGCCATTCTCCTGCCTCAGCCTCCCGAGTAGCTGGGACTACAGGCGCTTGCCACCAGGTCCAGCTAATTTTGTTTTTGTATTTTTAGTAGAGACAGGGTTTCACCATGTTAGCCAGGATGGTCTCGATCTCCTGACCTCGTGATCCACCCGCCTCAGCCTCCCAAAGTGCTGGGATTACACGTGTGAGCTACCGCACCCGGCCTAGACTTTTAAGTATATCCGAGAAGCAAGATCTCAGGGAAAACAAGAACAACTTATCATAACACGCATATATTAAATGAAGCATATATTTAAGACGAAAATTTTGTATAATTTCTTACTTTACCATGTGGAAACCCATAATATTCTAACATGAAGAATTAAGTGTTAGACGAAAATTTTATAATTCTTACTTAGCATGGTGGACAACTAAATGCCACATTCCTTATTTTTTGCAGACAGATGTGAAAGAAGTTCAAGCATAGAATACAAAAAAGGAACACTCCTGACGGAGGAGAGGTTGCTGTTAGCCGAGACCTGCCCCATCAGCTCGCAGCCTGGTGGTAATGCAGCGAGACTCTGTTCAAAAAAAAAAAAAAAAAAAAAAAAGTCAACAAGTGGTTCCAAAAAATACAGGACCAATGAATTAACATTCTTGTTTGTTTTTGAGACGATCTTGCCTTTGTTGCCAGGCGGAGTGAGTGGCATGATTCGGCTCACTGCAACCTCCAACTCCCGTCAAGCAATTCCTCCTGCCTCAGATGCCCAGTAGGCTGGGATTACAGCACTGCACCATGGCTCAGCTAATTTTCGATTTATTAGAGATGGGTTCACATGTTGGCCAGTATTGGCCTATCTCCTACCTGTGGATCGGCCTGCGCTCGGCCCCCCAAAGGGGTTATTACAGTTGAGCCACTGCGCCAGGCAACATATCAGTTAACTGTAGCGGGCCCGCGGTGCTCAAGCCGTAATCCGCAGCAGCTTTGGTTCGGTCCGAGACGGGCGGATCACCGAGCAGGAAATTGAACCATCCGGCCTAACACGGTGAAACCCTGTCTCTACTAAAAAATAAAAAAAAAAAACGGTAAAGATCACCATTCCAAACACATGAGCCTGATCAACTAGCACAGAAATTGGTAACTTTTTCTGTACAGGCCAGATACTAAATTTTTCTTTTCTTTTTTTATTTTCTTGGGGCAGAGTCTTGCTCTGTTGCCCAGGTTGGAGTGCAGTGGTGTGATCTTGGATCATTGCAACCTCCACCTCCCGGGTTCAAGGGATTCTCGTGCCTCAGCCTCATAAGTATCTGGGATTAGAGGTTTGAGTCACTACAACCAGCCTGGATCCTAAATATTTTAATCTTTGTAGGCCACATGAACTCTGTCACAAACTATTCAACTCTGTTACTTAACAACTGACTGAACTCTCTTTGAAGTTATAACTGTGGGATGTTTCTTAAACATCCATGTTTCTAACAATGAGATATGCAATAAAAACTATGATGCTACATGAAACAAGCTAAGTTCAAAGAACTTCTCAGGAACACTTAAAAGTTAAGGCCTTTAAGTCAGATTCAGAAAAATCTGGCATAAGAATCACTCTGAAGTATCTAACTGGTCACCCTCTTACAGCACCCTATAAAAAGCATTAGTAGGTAATGTGCTGGTATGCAACAAGATCTTTAAAAGAAAATGTGGATAATGCAAAGAAAGCGAGATATACCAAAAATATTTCAAATACAATTATAAGAAATGTGATTCCCCAAAATAAATGTCAAAGAAAACTAAAATGGACAAAGTACATATTAAATATTGCCAATGTAAATTATCTTTGGAAATAAAAAGAGAACATTCAAATTTTACTAGATATTAATTATTTCCAACCATGTTAAGGGAACCTTTTGCTAGCAACAACCAAGTAGCAAAATGACCTTTAATTATATCTCTACCACTTCCATATAAAAAGATACAGACATATCTCAATTTATACTTAATTCAAGGAGCAGGGTACTACTGAAGGTATAAGTAGTGTGTTGAATGTTGGAGTTTTTATTAACTTAGTAATGGTAAATATGCCACAATATATTTATTTCTATGTTAAACAGGACTGCTATTTAGTTCTCAGAATATTGGTAAATAGCAATTGTTTATTCTTGTCAAATCTGAAAGTTTATAAAGTTGTCTTTATGAAACATTTCTCAAACAAAACAAAAACCAGCTTGTCCCTCCTATTCCACCTCCCCAAAATTTTAACAGTCTTGAAGGCAGGGATAATATGTATGTTGTTCATTGCTGTATCTCTAGCATCATACGAAACAGTAAAACCTCAAATTTTATTCTTGAGTATGAACTCTTAACAAACTTCTCTAAATATTAGAGTTTCAACTGTCTATTTCATAATTAGAATTTTAAATATAAAGATCACATAAATGATACATATTTTTATTAATAACTGTACAGAAGCCAAATTCATTAGTAGAAACTCATTTAGAGAAGTAGAAACAATTCTAACATTTCTAAAATTAAAAATTCATAACTTTATAATAAGTTTATGTAGGGCAGTCCAGCTGTTCTAGGCAAGCAATTCTATTTTACCTTTCCTGGGATGAAGCAACAGAGATTGGAATCCACATATTTCATGAAAGTCATATTTAATAGTGACAGCCTTGTTTCAACAGCAGCAAGAATGTCTGCATGACGAGCTAATGAATGGTTTCTCCTTTCTGACTCTCTCCTATAATAATAATAATAATAAAAGCAAGGCAACCATTAAAGCAGTATTGTGGACTAAAATATTAAGCAATCAAGATAGTTTAATGAAACACTTTTTTACATGTTAATTTAGAAATCTACAATTGGGTTATAATTTAACTGTAATGATGAATGAATCACTATGCCTAGAAATCCTTATCAAGGACTGGTACTCACTGACAAAATATTTGAAAACAAACAAACAAAAAAAACCCAAATTATATATACATATTTTTAAATTAGGTTTTTTGGGGCCGGGCTTGGAAGTTCACGCCTGTAATCCCAGCACTTTAGGAGGCTGAGGCAGGTGGATCACCTGAGGTCAGGAGTTTGAGACCAGGCTGGGCAACATGGTGAAACCCTGTCTCTACTAAAAATACAAAAATTAGTCAGGCGTGATGGTACACTCCTATAGTCCCAGCTACTTGGGAGGCTGAGGCAGGAGACTCGCTTGAATCTGGGAGGAGGAGGCTGTAGTGAGCCAAGACCGCACCACTGCATTCCAGCCTGGGCGACAGAGCAAGACACCATCTCAAAAAAAAAAAAAAAAAAAAAAAAAAGGTTTTTTGGTTATCAAATCTAATGGCTATTAGAACCAGAGAAATTAGATAAATGAATGGATTACACATAGAAATATAGGCAGGAGACTATATGCTTTTGACCATAAAATTTAACTCCTTTAAACTTTTTAACAATTTGAGAAATAACTTATCCATAATAAAATTATCTTAAAGAGGACAATTTAGTGGTGTTTAGTATATTCACAGGATTGTACAACTATCACCACTATCTAATTTCAGAATATTTTCATCACCACAGAATGAACTCCTGGAACCATTATCAGCCACTCCCATTCTCCCAGTCCCTAGCAATACTAATCTACTTTCTGTTTCTCTGGATCCACCTATTCTGAAGATTTCAGATAAATGGAATCATAAAGTGGCCTTATGTTTCTGGCTTCTTTCATTCAGCATAGTTTTCAAGGTTCATTCTTGTTGTAGCATGTAACTTTTTATTGCCCAGTAACATTCCATCATACAGATATATCATCACTTTGTTTACTCATCAGCTGACGGACACTTGGGTTGTCTCCACTTTTTGGCTATTATGAATAATGCTGCTAAAAATGTTCGTGTACAAGTTTTTGTGCAAACATTATGTTTTCATTTATTTTGGGTACTTATGTAGGAATGAAATTGGTGGCTCAGACAATAACTCTCTGTTTAACTTTTTGAGAACAGCCCAACTGTTTTCTTTCTTTCTTTTTTTTTTTTTTTTGAGACCAAGTCTCACTCTGTTGCCCAGGCTGGAATGCAATGGCACGATCTCGGCTCACTGCAACCTCTGCCTCCCGGGTTCAAGCAATTCTCCTGCCTCAGCCTCCTCAGAAGCTGGGATTATATGCATTCGACATCATGCCTGGCTAATTTTCAAATTTTTGTAGAGACGGGGTTTCACCATGTTGCCCAGGCTGGTCTTGAACTCCTGACCTCAGGTGATCCACCTGCCTTGGCCTCCCAAAGTGCTGGGATTACAGACGTGAGCCATCACATCCGGCCTGAGAATAGCCACACTGTTTTCTTTTTTTTTTTTTTTGAGACAGAGTCTCGCTCTGTCGCCCAGGCTGGAGTGCAGTGGTAGGATCTCCACTCGCTGCAAGCTCCGCCCCCTGGGTTCACGCCATTCTTCTGCCTCAGCCTCCCGTGTAGCTGGGACTACAGATGCCCGCCACTGCACCTGGCTAATTTTTGAATTTTTAGTAGAGACGGGTTTCACTGTGTTAGCCAGGATGGTCTCGATCTGCTGACCTCAAGCCACACTGTTTTCTAAAGTGACTGCACCATTTTACATTCCCAACATTGATATATGAAGGTTCCAATTTGTCTACATCCTCCCCAACATTTTTCCATTGTAGCCATCCTAGTGGATATAAACCTTGTAGTGGTTTTGATTTGCATTCCCCTGATGACTAATGATGTTGAGCACCTTTCATGTGCTTGTTGGCTATTACGTATCTTCTTTGGAGAAGTGTCTATTCAAATCCTTTGCCCTTTATTTTGGAGAGAGTCTCGCTCTGTTGCCAAGGCTGGAGTGCAGTGGTGCGACCTCGGCTCACTGCAACCTCCGCCTTCCAGGTTCAAGCGAGTCTCCTGCCTCAGCCTCCAAGTAGCTGGGATTACAGGCGCCCGCCACCACGCCCAGGTAGTTTTTGTAGTTTTAGTAGAGACAGGGTTTTACCATGCTGGCCAGGCTGGTCTTGAACTCCTGATCTCAGGTGATCCACCCACCTCAGTCCCCCAACATGCTGGGATTACAGGCGTGAGCCACCGCACCTGGCCCCTTTACCCTTTTTTAAACTGGTTTGTCTTTTTATTGTTGAGTTGTAAGAGTTCCTCATACAATCTGGATACACGATTTGTGCATGTTTTCTCTCATTTTGTGGCGTGTCTTTTCATTTTCTTAATGGTGTCTTTTGAGCCACAAAAGTTTTAAATTTTAAGTCCAATTCGCCTAATTTTTTCTTTTGCTACTTGTGCTTTTGGTGTCACTGCCTAATCCAAGTTCATGAAGACTTACTACTATGTTTTCTTCTAAGAGTTATATATAGTGCTGACATTTACACTTAGGTCTATGATCCCTTTTGAGTTAACTTTGATTTACAGTATGAGGAAGAAGTCCAACTTCATTCGTTTTCATGAAGAAAACTAGTTGTCCCAGTATCATTTGTTGAAAACACTATTCTCACCGCATTGAATTATCTTGACATTCTTGTTAAAATCAACTGATTAAAAATATAACGTTTATTATCCAGACTCTTGCCTCTATTTCTTTGATCTACAAGTCTATCCTTATGCTAGTGCCATACTGTTTTGATTACTATAGCTTTGTACTAAGTTTTGAAAGTGGGAAGTGTTAGTCCTCCAATACTCCTCTCCTTTTTCAAAATTGCTTTGGTTATTGTCACATTCTTGTATTTCCACAGGAATTTTAGGATCAGTGTATCAAGTTTTGGAAAAAAAAAAAAAGACAGCTGGGCCGGGCGTTTTTTTTTTTTTTTTTTTTTTTTTTGTTTTTTTTTCTTTTTTTTTTTTTTTATTTCGGCCGGGGCCGCGTGGCTCCAAGGCCTGTAATCCCAGCCCACTTCTGGGAGCGCCGGAGACGGGCGGATCACAGAGACCCGGTCAGGGAGATCGAGCACCATCCTGGCCCTAACATGCGTAAAAACCCCGTCTCTACTAAAATTACAAATAAACTAGTCGGGGCGACGTGGCGGGGCTGCGTTAGTCCCAGCTACTTGGGAGGCTGAGGCAGGAGAATTGCATGAACCCGGGAGGCGGCAGCTGTGCAGTTGAGCTGAGATCCGGCCACTGCCACCCAGTTTGGGCCGACAGAGCCGAGACTCCGTTCTCAAAAAAAAAAAAAAAAAAAAAAAAGACACTGGAATTTTTTGCTAGGGGTTACAAAAAAAAAAAGAAGTCAAGAAACAAACAAAACATATTGTACCTTATTGTCAACCCCTATCACACTGAATGTGTAGATCAATCTGAAGAGTATTGTTATCTTAACAATATGAAGTCTTCGAATCCATGAACACAGAATGCCTTTCCACTTATTTAAGTCTTCTTTAATTTCTTTCAATGGTGTTTGTAGTTTTTAGTATACAAGTCTTGTGTTTTTGTTATATGTATTACTAAGTATTCTATTCTTTTGAAACTATGATACAATGTGTTGAACTTCCTTTTGGATTGTTCATTGCGAGTGTATATAAACATAATTGATTTCTGTATATTATTTTTATATCCCATATCCTTGCTGAACTGGTTTACTAGCTTTAACAATCAATTAGTGCACTCCTTATCCACAAGATCATATCATCTGTGAACACAGAGTTCTACTTCTTCTTTTCCCATTTGAATGCCTTATATTTCATTTTCTTGCCTATTTTCTCTGGCTAGAACCTCCAGTAAAATGTTGCTCAGAAACGGTGAGAATGGACAAACCACTGCAGAAATCACATTGTGATCTTTGTGCCCTTTGCTATAAAAACTTGGAAAGCAATATATAAACCATGAGACTGAAAAAAAGAAGTCAAGAAACAAACAAAACCAGCTGTATATCATTGTCATTGCCACCCACAACATACCTTGGGAGTTGTGCTTTAACTTGTTTCTGACATAGATTATGGTACCTCTCCACTTTAAGAAATCCCTGATTCAACATTCTCTGGCAGACCAAGTCCATTCTTTTACAAACCTACAGGGAGAAAAAAGAACAACAAAAATCAATAACCAAATTAATAACAGACAATTAACAGAGACTCATAACTGACGGCTTAAAGCTCTCTGTATCCTACTATCGTTCCTCAGTTTGCTGTATGTACCTTTTTTTTTTTTGAGACAGTCTCACTTTGTTGCTCAGGCTGGAGTGCAGTGGCATGATCAGTGCAACCTCCGCCTCCCAGGTTCAAGGATTCTGCAGCAACTGAGTCATCAACCTAAGGTTAATTCTCACCATATGGGGTAGATGTTGCAGTACAAGATATGGATAGTTAGGAGCTGTCTTATGCTTCTTTCCATCTCATCCAAGCACAAATGATCAACAAATGTTTGTTGAAACGAAATGCTGATGAAACTCTTGATGTAAGTTGTTTTCTCCTGAGAACATAGGGCTGACAAAAATTCTGGCAAACTGGGTTGAAGCTCAAGAAGGCTTTAATATTCTCATAATAAAACCAGATATTTAAAGCACAATAAACTTTAAGTACAAAGTAATTTCTTTTTTCTTTTTCTTTTTTTTGAGACAGAGTCTCGCTCTGTCGCCCAGGCTTGAGTGCAGTGGCGCAATGTTGGCTCACTGCAAACTCCCCCTTCCGGGTTCACGCCATTCTTCTGTCTCAGCCTCTTGAGCTGGGACTACAGACGCCCGCCACCAAGACCGGCTAATTTTTTATATTTTTAGTAGAGACGGGGTTTCACCACGTTAGCCAGGATGGTCTCGATCTCCTGACCTTGTGATTTGCCAGCCTCGGCCTCCCAAAGTGCCCGGATTAAAGGTGTCAGCCACCGCGCCTGGCCAGTAATTTCTAATAAGTAATGTTTGTTTGTTTGCTTTTCAGACAGAGTTTCACTCTGTCACCCAGGTTGAAGTGCAGTGGCGTGATCTTGGTTCACTGCAACCTCCGTCTCCCGGGTTCAAGTGATTCTTCTGCCTCAGCCTCCCGAGTAGCTGGGATTACAGTTACGGGCCACCACGCCCAGCTAATTTTTGCATTCTAAGTAGAGATGGGGTTTCACCATGTTGGCCAGGCTGATCTTGAACTCCTGGCCTCAGGTGATCCACCCACCTTGGCCTCCCAAAGTGTGGGGATTACAGGTGTGAGCCACCCTGCCTGGCCAATATGTTAAAATACAGTAGAATCTATTTCTAACTAAACTAAACCAGTTATCAGTATTTGCTCAGTGTCTACTGAAAAAAAAAAGACATAAACCCAGTGCATATCAACATATGTAACTGCTTTTAATGAAAAGTAACTTTTTTCCAAAACAAAACATTTAGTGATTAGCCTTATTTTACATTTCTGAAAGGCTTTTTGATATGTGGTTTAATATAACACAGGTCAACTTTCATACCTGTCTCTGCATTCAATCAACTGAGGTATTCTTACCTCAGAAAATTCTGGAAAACACAAGAACACACAAGTGCACGTTTCATTAGCTATCAGTGTGATGCCATCACGTCATCAAATGTCACGTGGCTACTGGAAAACTCCATGTATAATTGTGGAAAAAATGAGCATGCCAAACATAAATAAAACCTTAGTACTATATAAAAAAAAATACTTTAGAACTTATGGACCCTGTGACAGGATCTTGGAAACCTCTCTGGGGTTTCTGGACAACACTTTGAGAACCAGTGCTCCAATCCTGAATAATCACATGACCACAAACACCAGTACTGAACTTCATGTGGGGAAAAAAAAAACTTTTATTATGTTATTGAAGGAAAGAAAAGGGAGTGTCTATGTGTGTGAAATGAGGGAAACAGGGCTAACTTCTCAACTTATTAGGAAGTTAACAGACAATATCAAATAGAAGAAAATCAGCCAAAAGACTTGAAAGTGGTGCCTCTGGGGAATAAAACTGGGGACTATAAAAACTATGTTTTGTTGTTAAAACTATTTGATATTTTATTTTACTTATTTATTTATTTTTAGAGGGAGTCTCGCTCTGTTGCCCAGGCTGGAGTGCAGTGGCGTGATCTCGGCTCACTGCCACCTCCATCTCCTGGGTTCAAGCGATTCTCCTGCTTCAGCCTCCCAAGTAGCTGAGATTACAGATGCCTGCCACCACACCTGGCTAATTTTTCCTATTTTTAGTAGAGACAGGGCTTCACTATGTTGGTTAGCCTAGTCTTGAACTCCTGACCTCAAGTGATCTCCCTGCCTTGGCCTCCAGAAGTGCTGGGATCACAGGCGTTGAGCACTGCACCCAGCCTATTTGATACATTAAATCATCAGATGAGTAGATAGTGGATTTAAAAATAAACTGAGGTACCCTGTAACACAACCTTGTAGAAAAACACTTCTTGTCTCTGTAGACTCTACAACCTTGTTGATAATTTCTGAGAGAAATAATTTTTATTAGCAATATATTTACAAAGACAAAAATTAAAGTCAATCACTGCTGTAACAATTTTCAAGGTTCAGTCAAAATTATTTTACTAGTTTTGCTGCACTGGATCTAGCTAACTTCTAGGGTTTAGATATCTTTCAATAACCTATAAACTCAAATGAATATGAGTGCTGACTAGCATAAGTATTTAAGTACTGACTGGATGATGAGAGTAAGAATAAATAACCAGATAGGCCCAACTAAGGAAGATTTCATATGACAGAAGATTTGAATCAGGCTTTGAAGGAGGAGAGGGCAAAGAATGCTAAGTTAGATGTAATGGTGTATGCAAAGGCACAAAGTCTAGAATGAACAAACCGTTAGTGAGCAAACCACTTCCGAAGACATGTGAGATGTGTGGGCCAAGCTGAGAGGAATAAAATTTCCCATGTTTTGAGTTGAGAAATCAGGTAAGTAACTTTAAAAAGAGAATGAATGGCCAGGAGCAGTGGCTCACGCCTGTAATCCCAGCACTTTGGGAGACCGAGGTGGGCAGATCACTTGAGGTCAGCAGTTCAAGACCAGCCTGTCCAACATGATGAACCCCCATATACAAATTAGCTGGGTGTGGTGGCAGGCGCCTGTAATTCCAGCTACTTGGGAGGCTGAGGCAGGAGAATCGCTTGAACCAGGAAGGTGGAGGTTGCAGTGGGCTGAGATCGCACCAATGCACTCCTATCTGGATGACAGAACGAGATTCCGTGTCAGAAAAAAAAAAAAAAAAAAAGAGAATGACCACCCTTCCGCAGAAGTTGGACTTAATAAATAAAAAAGAAGAAAAGAAAAGAAAAGAAAAGACTACCCATCTTTTGGTTATTTTCTGCAAGCACTATCTTACCAGGACTAAAGAGATGGTTCTGGAAATTTCACTTGAGATAGTGAAATAAATGTACATGGACCCCAAATGAAGTGAAAGACAAGAAAAAAAAGGCCTATAAACGGAGCCTCAACTGACATTTATAATTAAAAGCTGATAAAAAGATTAGAGAATAGGAGGTCACAAAGACAGACAAATTAGAATAACACTACACAAGCCAACATCAAAAAGATTTTAAGCATAGCCAGGTGCAGAGGCATGGGCCTTTAGTTCTAGCTTCCCAGCTACTTGGGAAGCTGAGGTGGGAGGATCACTAGGGCCCAGGAGTTTGAGGCTGTAGTGTATGATGATCACACTTGCACTACTCTATTCTGGGCAACATAGCAAGACCTCATCCCAAAAGAAAAAAAAAAGAAAAATTATTTTAAACATTAGGCAATATTGTAAGGAAAGAACAGTATTTAATGTGGTAGTTTTCCTGTATGTTCAAATGTTCAAGGAGCACTGACTAACAAATAGCACAAAAACACAAAAGATCATATATCTTTCGGCAAGGCACATCAGCTGAGGTCAGGAGTTCGAGACCAGCCTGGTCAAAGTGGTGAAATCTCATCTCTACTAAAAATACAAAAATTAGCCAGGCATGGTGGCAGGCGCCTGTAATCCTAGCTACTCGGGAGGCTGAGGCAGGAGGGTCACTGGAACCTGAGAGGTGAAGGTTGCAGTGAGCCGAGATCGCGCCACTGCACTCCAGCCTGGGTGACAGAGCGAGACTCCATCTCAAAAATAAAACAAAAAACCAAGAGATCACACATCTTTTGTTTAGGGTTCAGAAAGAAGTCACATCTGGAAAAAAGAAATATACTAAATTGCCCCAGGGCAAGCAATTTAATGATAGCTGCTGATAATGTATGCTAACTTATAACTCAAATTATCTCATTTAAAGTGTAGCTCTAAATTTAGGCATATTTTAATAATTTCCCAAAGCTAAAGGGAAGAAATTTTATTTCCTCAGTGACGACAACCAAACAAAAATCCTAGCAATTTGGCAATTTACCCAAGACAGTAACATAAAATCCTGAAGCCTAATATATGGAGCCTAAAGATGATGACTATGTTAAAAACTATCAGGGCATTGAAAGATTAGGAAAAGTATATACCATAAAGACAAAAGGGAATGAACAGAATAAATCACTGAAGAACAAAGATATATAGTTTGGGCTCCTGTTACTTGCTGTTCTACTATAAGAGAATAAATGTAGTTTTCTTGGTTGAGGTCAGTAAAGAAAAATTTTCTTTGTTTTTAGAATTGTTGTGCTACCATGGTCCTTCTTAATAATGCAAGACACACAGGCTATACATTTGTGAAACGTGATTTTCCTGTTTAATCTTTAATATCAAGTCCTTTTTGTTTGAGATGGAGTTTCACTCTCTTTGCCCAGGCTGGAATGCAGTGATCTCCACTCACTGCAACCTTCGCCTCCCGGGTTCAAGTGATTCTCCTGCCTCAGCCTCCCAAGTAGTTGGCATTATAGGCGCCCGCCACCACTCCCGGGTAATTTTTTGTGTTTTTAGTAGAGACGGGCTTTCACCATGTTGGTCAGGCTGGTGTCGAACTCCTGACCTCAGGTGATCTACTCGTCTCAGCCTCCCAAAGTGCTGAGATTACAGGCATGAGCCACCATGCCCAGCCTTGTCTTAACTATTTTTTTTAAATTTTTATTTCTTTAAGTTTTAACTGTTTCTAAGATGCACATTTTTAAACATCTGACAGTGGAATAGACCTACGATACATAATGTCTTAGAATTACAATTGGTGGCATTTTTTTCTTGGATGCCTTGAAATACGGTATGCTCAACTCCTTCAATTTTAAGACGCTGTAGAGACTTAGAGACATGTTACCAACTTAATAACAACTTTTCTGGGGACAAAAAAGGTACCACCACGATAATATACATACAAATTGATCAAGATGCATTGATTTCAAAAAAGTTAAATATGAAACTCTTATATCTTAGAATTAAGGAAATACTGTAATGGAAGCCAATTTTTTTTTTTTTTTAAGACAGGCTCTCCCTCTGTTGCCCAGGCTGGAATGCAGTGGCACGATCACGGCTCACTGAGGCTTCCACCTCCCTGGGGCTCAGGCAATCCTCCCACCTCAGCCTCCTGGGCTCAAGTGATCCACTCACCTGGGTCTCCTAAAGTGTTAGGATTACAGGCATGAACCACTGTGCCCAGCTGGAACCCAGTTTTAAAATGTATTCATCATTGTGTAAGATGAAGACAGAATAAATAAATAAATATTTAGTTTCTCTGTTCATCTTACACAATGATAATTCCAATGTAGTAAGTGCAAAAATGATGCAATGGAAACTTAGAAATATTACCTACATAAACTTCAGAGAAGAATTATAGAAAGAAGTATATGCCAAAGGTACAAATATTTTCTAGGAGAGGGAAAACAGGAAAAAGCATGTGTTTGAAGAGGCCCAAGATATTCAGGAAACTGAAGAGCTTGATGTTTGTTTCAATCAATCTTAAGTACAAGATGCTAGAAATAGGTGTTTAAGGAAAATCTCTATTAAAGGTTATCTTTTGCTCCCAATCTCAAAAATTAGGAAGCTGGATTTATATGCACAGCTCATCCTGTTAACATAGTATCTTCTTCAATCTTGTAAGAATCCATACTACTCAGTTTATCAAGGTATGCAGATATATCTGGCGTCTTTTAAGAAATGATGATAAGAGATGGAAATTGTTTTGTTTTTTAAAATGCCCTTATTTGCTCCACCCACCGAAAGCTGTCAACCCTGGAGGTTCTCAAAAACAGTTTCTTAAATCGGACTGGTCTGTGAAATAAAAAAGCTGGGGGGATAGGAGGACGGTTGACCACTAATCTAGAACATTTACAATTTCACATATCCAAATTCAAGCTTATCTGAATCCCTCTAAGTCATTCTTCTCCAATCACTTCATTACTTTACACATCGTTTTTTTCTGCTGGGAATGCTCTTCTTCTACCTTTATTAACTGGATAAAAACTTATTATCTTGAGGAAGTCTTTCCTGATTAAGTCCTAATTAACCTCAACACTCATATTTACCATCTTTGCATTTGTTATCCTGGTGCTGTGTAAGTGTGCTCAAGGAAGGTACGTATATTTTTTCTTGATGACGATCCAGTGGACAGAGTTACTGACTGAACCTCTTTACTTTGTGAGAACAGGAAGAATGAACTGCCCCCAAGAGATTATAATTTCTTACCTGTACTTATGCACTCATTAATAAAATCAACAGCCTGAAGAGACAGTAGGAGAAAAAAACAAAAAATCAGCAATAGAGTGTATTCTCTGGAATATAGCAATACAGAGCAGTGGTCCTTAAAGTGTGGTCTGGGCAGTGGGAGATCCCCAGGGTCCCGGAGACCATTTCAGGAGGTTTGCAAGACCAAACTATTCTCAGATTCTCAGAGTACCAAGAAGTTATTTGCCTTTTCCACTCATTCTCTCACAAGTATCCTGTGGAATTTTCCAGAAGCAATATGACATGTGCTGACATTATTGTTCTGACAGCTAATGGAATATGTTCTGTGTATTCTTGTGTTTTCTAGAATTTTCCAAGGTAAGTTCTCTGGGTCTTCAATAACTTTTAAAAGTGTAAAGGTGTCTTCAGACCAAAAAAACAGAACTCTTGCGCAGAGTGAGATACAATGAAGACAGCTTGCCTACTTAAAACAAAACAAAAAAAGAAGTAATGGTTCTTCATTTTCCTTCATATTTCCTACCAACCAACCCACTCTATAACTAAAATTTTCTAACATATTTGAAGAAAAGATGCGAAAGGAACTATAAATAGGTAACAGATTTAATTAGCTAAAGTGCTCCAGAGAAATATCTTGAGACAAAAGCACGAGCACGCATTTATGTATTTTGCGCTGACTGGAAATTCATTCCAGAAAAATAAGCAAGATTCTACTTAACCTTTAAGTCAAATTCAAAGTTCTGAAACACTAAGAGATTTCATTAAAATAAGAGGCTCCAAGTTGAACCGCAGAGGAAAAAAAATTGACAGTATCTCTCTAAAACATCTTTAAAAGCCTCCTGTAGGGCAGGTAAAATGTATATGGATGCTCCCCAAGTGTTTGAAACACGATTAATTTTTCCTTTTATATTTTATTAAATAAATAGAAAAAAATTTTCCCCTTTTTATACTGTGCAGGCGGCTCATCATCTTAATCCCAGCATTTTGGAAGGGCTGAGGTGGGCGGACCACTTGAGCACAGGAGTTTAAACTTTAAGACCAGCCTGGGCAACATTGAGAACCTCATCTCCACAAAAAATACACAAACTCCAAGGGCTTCAGTGAGCTGTGATCGCGCCGCTGCATTCCAGCCTGGGCACAGAGGGAGATCCTGTCTCAAAAAAGTAAAAATCAATAAATAATTTAAAAAGCTCCCCTATACATTGTTTTCCGCAGTGAAATATAATGCTCATGAGCAAAAGTTCATAGGTTCAAAGTTAGGGCTCTGATCTGCCTCCTGAAGGTAGGATCTCACTTTCTTTTTTTTCTTTTTTTGAAACAGGGAATTTCGCTCTGTCACCCAGGCTGGAGTGCAGTGGCAACCATCTTCATTTCACTGCAGCCTCCGCCTGGGTTCAAGTGATTCTCCTGCCTCCGCCTCCTGAGTAGCTGGGAATTACAGATGGTGCCACCAACACCGGCCAATTTTTTATATTTTTGGTCGTGATGGGGGGTTTCACCATGTTGGCCAGGCTGGTATCGAATTCCTGAACTCAAGTGATCCGCCCACGTGCCTCCCAAGTGCTGGGATTACTTGCTGTTGAGCCACCGCACTCGGCCAGTCTCTCACTTCTTAACCTTTGCCATTTGTTCTCAAAGTCTCTCACCACCTGCCAAGGGGCCCCCCTGGTGACACTACTAACGCTGCATCAGCACAAATTTGTCCTGTTTTACTGGAAAACAACTCAAAGCATGTTTTGTCATTTCAAAGGTTGTGTTAGGCCAAATAATTTTACACTGGAGGAGTCAAATATTTAAGGAGTAATTTCTGTGAAACCACCAGATCATGATACATCTTCTGCATCAATAGTCAAGGCCAAAAAAATAAATAAAATTGAAATAAAAAAAATCCAGGCCTAGGTGGGTGGATGCCTGAGTCAGGAGTTCAAGGACCAGCTTGGGAACATGGTGAAACCCCATCTCTACAAATACAAAATTAGCAGGGCCATAGGTGGCGTGCGCCTGTAGCTCCAGCTACTCAGGAGGCTGAGGCAGGAGAATCCACTTCACCTGGCGAGGTGGAGGTTGCAGTGAGCGGATGGCCCACCACTGCCACTTCCAGCCTGGGTGACAGAGCCCAAACTTGTCACAAAAAAAAAAAAAAAAAAAAAAAAAATCACATGAGATTGCGATCTCGGCTCACTACAACCCCCGCCTCCCGGGTTCAAGAGATTCTCCCACATCAGTCTCCCGAGCAGCTGGGATTACAGGTACCCACCATCACGCCTGGCTAATTTTTGTATTTTTATAAAGATGGGGTTTTACCACGTTGGCCAGCTGGTCTTGAACTCCTGACCTCAGGTGATCCGCCCACCTCAGCCTCCCAAAGTGCTGGCATTACAGGCGTGAGCCACCATGCCCAGCCAAAAATCCAATTTAAAAAGGCATTCACACAGTCCCTTGGAAATCAGTTATTCATGGTAAGAGGAAACAAAGATTATTATCAACTAAACAGTACAAATAACCGAAAAATGTTATTGTAGCAATTTCAGCCTAGAGCAAAACTTTTAAAGAAAATGCAGAGTAATAAGTACATGGATTGTGTACCTGTTGTCTACATTAGGTGCTAAGCATAGTTGTAACTGAGGTCCCAATAAGACAAGTAAACTGAGAAGGAAGAAAAAAAGTCCCTGAACAATATATAAATTAGCTCACTAGCTACCTAATAGCTGACATTTAGCTTTATGAAAACTAATTCTGTTCTTAATATTACCCCCTTCAAAGCATATCCAGCCTTAATTCCACTAAAAAATAAACTTACAATGAAGAGAACTATGTAACTTATATGTCAGATAGCAGCATATACTAAAGTCCCTTGATTTTTTGCAAACGATTCTTTAGGTATAAATGGCTACTTAAGAAGGCATGTACAGTACACCTAGGCACTCTCTTGACTGCCAAGTTCAGAAAAGATCATAATTAAATTAATGCTGACACCTAGTGGCAAGAAAGAACATCTTTCTTTTATAACGTTACCTGAATTGTACCTTCCAAGCAAAGACACTTCCAAATCCCCACAAAAGATTATCCATTTAATCTATTCAAGAATTATCCATTAGTCTTAAGTAAAGAAAAACAGTTCCCCATCACTGAAAAATCATATTTGCAGATGTAGAACGGGGCAGAATCTTTTCCTGGGGTGGGCAATGGTACTGAAGGGACTCCTTATGAAAAATCTGAGTTTGAAATTATAAATTTATAACCTTAAAAGGCCAGAGAACTGCTTAAAAATTAAGAATGCAGCTGAATATCTCACCTGACAGAGATGTCATTTATTCATAAATTGTGGGATGTTTTAACTCTGGTTAGGACAGACTGGTTCCCCTGCTCCCCCTACAACTTTACATTTTTTTTAAACAGTAATATGATCAACAAACAAACAAAACTCCGTTTTTCTCAACACTTACAAAACAGAACTGTGAATATTCCAAGCTTTACCAAGCCATTGTCTAGTTGAATGGTTCAATTCAAACAAATGTTATATGCCCAATTTCCCCAACACCATGAATGTACAGCGCGAATTTTGATTAAACGCCATCATTTGTAAAAATCTGAAGGAATATTTAAGATTCTAAATGAAGTTCTAGGATGAAAATGTTCTGGAAATTCAGAGGCAATCAATTGTGAAATATCTATTTTCAGCTGAAGAAATTTTCCATCCTGCAGACTGGCATGGTTGAACTGCTGTGTTGACTAGAAAAAAAATTGGTCATCAGTTTGAATTAATATTTATAAGCTCTCTTTTACAAATAAGTTATGATTTCTTTTAAAAATGCAATTATAATCCACTTGAAACTGGAGGAGTAAGCCTACAATATAGCATATTGAGTAATAAGAAAATGTTATACACAGCACATTCAGAGATATGCCTTTGTCCTCTTAAAAACAATTCCCAGCACAGATTTAGCTTCTCCATAGAATCGGTTTGCAATCATTTCAAAATGTCCACCTCCTTCCATTTATTTACCACTTAAAGATACATTCACTGAAAGGCAGCAAAATATCTAACTGAACTAACATTCACCACACCTTCAGTCATACCTCGGGAGTGAAGTAAAAGCCCAATGGCAAATTCATTATTTTTAAAAATCATGGACTGAACTATTGTGATTTTAAGGTATAAAGAAACCTCTCCTAAAGCAGGTGGGTGGGCGTAAATCACTAGTTAAAAATAAATTGCAAAAGAGAAAAAACCCGTCAAGGGGTAAGTTGCTTCACTACGGTGGGAAGCGTTAGGATGAGGCAAAGCAGGAATGGTCATTTCCCAAGGCTCTACTTTAGTGGTCAACTAAGGCGCTGGGGCTAACGCTAAGTAAACACGTTTGAATTCTTCGGAACCGCTACCCGGTTTGGGGCAGCTGAGCCACCCTACTCTACTCAATCTTCTCGAACAAGGAAACTTGGGTGGTTGGGGTGGGGAACAATACGTTATTCTTGCAAGATAAACCAAGCCTGGCTGGGGTCATCTGCCTACTTCTGAGTTTTCTCCCCCAACCCAGGCCGGGGGCTGGAAGCGGCATACAAAAGGCAGGCGACATGACCTCTCCGGGTCCACTCTCAGGCCAGGCGGAAGGTGGAAAGACCAATTCCGCTACCCCTCCCGTAGAGGGCCCGCTTCCGGGCGGGAGGCAAGGAGCCCCCAGGGCGAAGTTCCCTCAAGAAGTAACCCCAGCTCCGCAGCTAGGACGCAACTGGAAACCAGCCCACTCCTGCTGACTGACGCCAAAGGGGAGTTCGGAACCGGAGCGGCGCCCTCCCGGATCTATAGCCGGCTGGGGCTCGCGAGGGGATCCCTCCCCGGGGAACGCGCTCTCTTCTCCTCCCCTCCCAGACCTCGGCCGGGGGGAGAGGGAGGCAGGAGTTGTCCGGGGGCCTCACCAGGCGGAGCTGGCTAATTTCGTCGTAGGACATAAAGCTGAGGATGTTCTCGATGGCTACGATGGGCAGCGCCACAAGCGTGTTGTTTTGAGGCAGCTGGTCCGGAGCCAGCGCCGGGGCTGGCAGCGCCTGGGACCCCGGTTGTGGGTGCTGTGGCGGGGGCGGTGGGGGCTGTCGCTGGGTAGAGCCGGAGGCCAAAGAGGAGCCGCCGTCGCCGTGGCTGCCGCCTCCTTCCTCTGCCATCCGGTCCTCCGCCGCCGCCGCCATTTTGGGGGTTTGATTCCTTACCCCCACTGCAAGGGGAACAGGGACACTTCCTGTGCGTCACTTCCTCCTCCTGCAGCCGCCGGGGAAGGGGTACCTGGAGGAGTGGGGAGGAGCCTGTGGGATAACAGGCGGAGAGGACTCACAGGGTACCTTTCAAGTGGAAGTCAGGGAAGATCATGTAAACCCCAAGAAAGGTGGTCATCCTAACCCTTTTGTCTAAGATTAGTAACTGCTTGAGAGCAAGGAAACCCTATCTATTAAAATGAACTTCACTGTGCAGTTTTCTTAAAGGGCTTCCTGACAAAGGATAATAAAGATGTTGCCTAATAAGTGTAGACGGAAATAATGTAGTTAGACTAGCACCATTTTTCAGGAATCGTAGAAATGATTGATTTAGGCAAATAAAAAGGTGTAAAATATCAATAAGAACTACAACATGGATGAACCGTGAGAACATATTAAGTGAAAGAAATTAGACACAAAGGACCACATAGTGTATGATTGCATTTATATAGAATGTCTGAAATAGGCAAATCCATAGAGATAAAAAGTAGATTATTGGTCTCCAGAGGCTGGGGGAAGTGGGGAAATGACTGCTAACAGGTGAAGGGTTTCATTTTGGGGTGATAAAATGCTCTGGAATTAGTGGTGATGATTACACATCCGTATGAATATGCAAAAACCACTGAATTACTATATGCTTTAATGAATTTTATCATATATGAACTATATTCTAATAACTGATTTAGGCAAGAATCATCAAAAGGTACTAAAACTAGGAGGTAAACATGTGATGAGGAACAAGATATTTACATTGTCTCAAAATAACTCCCCATAAATTATATATTACTTACAAAGATTAAAAGAAATAGTTTACAAGGCCAGGCATGGTGACTCATGCCTGTAATCCAGCACTTTGTAAGGCTGAAGCAGGAGAATCACTTTAACCCAGGAGTTGGAGACCAGCCTGGGCAACATGAAGAAACCCCATCTCTATAAAAAATACAAAAAATTCGCCAAATGTAGTGGCAGCACCTGTGGTCCCAGCTATTCGGGAGGCTGAGATGGGACGATTGCTTGAGTCACAGGAGTTCGAGGCTGCAGTGAACTGTCAGCCCACCACTGCACTCCAGCCTGGGCAACAGAGCAAGACTCTGTCTCAAAAAAAAAAAAAAAAAGAAAGTTTACAATAGAGAAATTTGGTGTACACCATCATAACCAAAGAATCGAGATTAACATCACAGTTATAGGAGAAGCCAATATCATATGCCTATTAATATGATACCCTGACAAGGACACAGCATAATGTAGTATTCATGAAAAAAAACCACTTGAGTTGCGTTTGTAGACATCGCTAGATGACTGGCCCATAAATTATTCAAAAGTATTAACGTTACGAAAGACAAAGACTAAGGGTTTGTGGCAGATTAAAGGAGACTAAAGAGATATGGCAACTAAATCTATGAGTGGTCCTGGATGGGATCCTGGATTAAGGGAGAAATAACTATGAAGAACATTATTGTAACAACTGGCAAAATTTAAAAATGGACAGTATATTAGATGATATTGTAATCATATTAAATTTTTCAATTTGGATAATTGTATTATGGTCATATAAGACAATGTCTTTGTCTTTAGGAAATACACGTTGAAGGATAAGCATGCTTTGTATTGTTTTCCTTTATTTATTTATTTATTTATTTTTTGAGATGGAGTCTTGCTCTGTCACCCAGGCTAGAGTGCAGTGGTGCAATGCGGCTCAGTGCAAACTCTGCCTCCTGTGTTCAAGCGATTCTCCTGCCTCAGCCTCCCGAGTAGCTAATTTTTGTATTTTTAGTAGAGGCGGGGTTTCACCATCTTAGCCAGGCTGGTCTCGAACTCCTGACCTCGTGATCCACCCACCTCGGCTTCCCAAAGTGCTGGGATTACAGGCGTGAGCCATGGCACCTGTCTGCATGCTTTGTATTATTACACTTTGCTTTCTTGTGCTTCTCAGATATTGCGTTTTAAAAAATGAATTGAAGATTTGTATCAATCCTTGAGCAAGTCTCTTGGTGCCATTTTTCCAACAGCATGTATTCACCTTGTTTCTTTCTGTCACATTTTGATAATTCCTATGATATTTCAAACTTTTTTATTATTGTTATATCTGTTATGGTGAGCTGTGATCAGTAATTTTTGTTTGTTGAGGCAGCATCTCACTGTGTCACCCAGACTGGAGTGCAATGACAGGATGATGGCTCACTGCAGCCTCCACCGCCTGGGTTCAAGCAATCCCCCAACCCTGGCCTCCTGAGTAGCTGGGACTACAGGTGTGTGCCACCACACCTGGCTAATTTTTGTATTTTTTTTGTAGAAACAGGATTTTGCCATATTGCCCAGGCTGGTCTTGAACTTCTGTGCTCAATCAGTCTCCTTGCTTTGGCCTCCCAAAGTGTTGAGATTACAAGAGTGAGCCACCATGCCCGGCAGATAAGTAATCTTTATTTTACTATTGTAATTGTTTTGGGGTGCCACCAGTCATGCCCATATAAGATGGCAAATGTAATCAATACATGTAGGTATTCTGACTGGTTGCTGTTTCCCCATCTCTCTTCCTCTCCTGCAGCTATGGTGGAAATAGTGAGAGAACTGAAATTAGAAGTGAAGCCTGAAAATGTGACTAAATTGTTGCTGCAATCTCATGATAAAACTTGAATAGAGGCTGGGTGCGGTGGCTCATGCCTGTAATCCCAGCACTTTGGGAGGCCGAGGTGGGTGGATCACCTGAGGTCAGGAGTTCAAGACCAACCTGGCCAATGTGGCAAACTCTCGTCTCTACTAAAAATACAAAAATTAGCTGGGCGTGGTGGCATGCGTCTGTAATCCCAGCTACTCAGGAGGCTGAGGCAGGAGAATTGTTGGAACCCGGGAGGCAGAGGTTGCAGTGAGCTGAGATCGTGCCATTGCACTTCAGCCTGGGCAACAAAGCGAGATTCCAGCTCAAAAAAGAAAAAAAGAAGAGAAAAAAAGCCAAACTTGAATGGATTGAATAGATGAGGAGTTGCTTCTTATGAATGAGGAAAGCAATTGATTTCTTGAGGTGGAATCTGCTCCTAGTGAAGATGCTGTGATCATTATTAAAAGACAACAAAGGATTTAGAATATTACATAAACTTAGTTGATAAAGCAATGGTAGAGTTTGAGAAGATTGACTCCAGTTTTGAAAGAAAGTTCTACTGTGGCAAGATGTTATCAAACAGCATCATATGCCATGGAAAAATCTTTGTGAAAGAGTCGATCAGTGTGTCAAACTTCATTGCTATCTTACTTTAGAAAATTGCCGCAGCCACCCTAACCTTCAGTAACTACCATCCTGTTCGAGCAGCAACTGTTAAATTGCGGTAAGACCCTCTACCAGCAAAAAGATTATGACTCGCCAAAGGCTCAGATGATTAACATTTTTTAGCAATAAAGTATTTTAAAATTAAGATATATCTTTTTTTAGACATAATGCTATTGCACACTCAACAGACTACAGTTTTATATAAACATAACTTTTATATGCACTGGGAACCAAAACTTTTGTGTCACTGGGTTTATTGCACTACTTTATTGTGGTGGTCTGTGTGGTCTCTCAATATCTCAGAGATATTTCTCTATTTAGGGGTAGAGGGAAATGATGCCTCAAATTACTTTCAAATGGTTCAAGTAAATAGATAATGAGATTAATATAGCAAATACAACAAGTGTTATTAATTGATGGATTTGGTTGAAGAGTATACCAGAGTCTTCCTTGTACTATCTTGTAATTTTTTCAGAACAGAAAAATTTAGGCCGGGCGCGGTGGCTCAAGCCTGTAATCCCAGCACTTTGGGAGGCCGAGACGGGCGGATCACGAGGTCAGGAGATCGAGACCATCCTGGCTAACATGGTGAAACCCCGTCTCTACTAAAATACAAAAAACTAGCCGGGCGACAAGGCGGGCGCCTGTAGTCCCAGCTGCTCAGGAGGCTGAGGCAGGAGAATGGCGTGAACCCGGGAGGCGGAGCTTGCAGTGAGCTGAGATCCGGCCACTGCACTCCAGCCTGGGCGGCAGAGCGAGACTCCGTCTCAAAAAAAAAAAAAAAAAAAAAAAAAAAAGAAAAGAAAAGAAAATTTAAAGGTTGCCTAAATTTTCATATCTTTGTATACTTATAATATCCTATGACAAAGATAAAGGTATACAAATCACTGTTTTTTTTGTTTTGTTTTGTTTTAGACAGGGTCTCACTGTGTTACCCAGGCTGTGGTGCAGTGGCATGATCATAGCTTACTGCAGCCTTGACCTCCTGGGCTCAAACGATGTTCCTACCTCAGCCTACCAAGTAGGGACTACAGGTGTGCACCACCATGCCTGGCTACTTTTTAAATTTTTTGCAGAGATGAGGTCTTACTATATTGTCCAGACTGGTATTGAACTACTGTGCTCAAGCAATCTTCTCACCTCAGCCTCCCAAAGTGCTGGGATACAGGCCTGAGCCACCATGCCTGGCCAAATCATTAAATTTTGAAGCTTTCTGCTCCCTAGTGCTTGGTCTTATTCTTAAAGCTTCCAATATGTCCTTTTTTTGTAGCTTTCTTTTGGAATCTAATTTTTGCACAGTAGATGTGGAAACTGCAGAAAAAACTAAATATGACTAAAGGTTAAGGGAAGTGGGGGCAACTGAAGCGAAGAAATTAATTGGTGGTGTTGAGCTTGTCAGAATTGACATCCTTTCCCCATTCACTTGGCATGTGAACAATTATCATTTTACCTATGATTGTTGCAAAAGTTTTGAAATTGTTCCTTTGATTCTCCTACTTCGGGGTTGTTTAGCATTAAACATACGCTTTATGCTTGACTCTTTCTGACATGTTTGCATATTTGTAATATGTTAGTTTTATCTCCACTAATAGATTGTAATTTTACTTTTCTTCTACAATATTGCTATCTCTTCATGGAACCTATTACAACTTAGTCTTAATTAAATTCATTTTCTATCTTTTTAATTAAAATTAGATGGCTTCTTGATAGGTAAGATTGAAATATAATTTTTGTACATAGAATCATGCTTTAAATTCATTATGGAAACTCATGTAAAGGAAACCTGTAGAAAATCCTTTAAAATATGAATCATCGGCTGGGCGCGGTGGCTCAGGCCTGTAATCCCAGCACTTTGGGAGGCCGAGGCGGGTGGATCACGAGTTCAGGAGATCGAGACCACCCTGGTTAACATGGTGAAACCCCATCTCTACTAAAAAATACAAAAAACTAGCTGGGCTAGGTGGCGGTCGCCTGTAGTCCGAGCTACTCAGGAGGCTGAGGCAGGAGAATGGCGTGAACCCGGGAGGCGGAGCTTGCAGTGAGCTGAGATCTGGCCACTGCACT
>NW_016804690.1:556579-579169 GCF_001698545.2 Rhinopithecus bieti
AAAAAAAAGAATCATCACTCTCTAACTTTATTTTATAAATCCAATCATTACTTGTTTGCTTGAAGTGGACATGCTTTCCCACTCCCTTAACTCTCCGCTTGCGGTCAGCCAGTTAACATCCAGATTAGGTGACCTAACAATAGAACACATTGAATAGAATCATATTGATCTAACAATAGAATAAATACAATGTAGGGAACAATTTAAACTAGTTCCCACCAGTAGCTCATTCAAATGATTCTGTTTATATATATTGGATTTGTGCCCTTGTATCTCCTACATTTTAAAATTTATTTAAGTTCATATTTATTTATTTATTTGATGCAGGGTCTGACCCTGTCACCTAGGCTAAAATGCAGTGGCATGATCTCAGCTCACTGCAAATTCCGCCTCCTGGGCTCAGGCCATTTTTCCACCTCAGCCTCCCAAGTAGCTGGGACTACAGGTGTATACCACCACACCTGGCTAATTTTTGTATTTTTGTAGAGACAGGTTTCACCATGTTGCCCAGGCTGGTCTTGAACTCTTGAGCTCAAGTGATCTGCCCGCCTCAGCCTCCTAGAGTGCTGGGATTACAGGTGTGAGCCCCTACATATTTTTAATGAAGAGAATTTCAAAGCAAATGATAGATTTGTTTCACTTATTAGAATCAATATTTGTTTTGGATTTGTTTCAATTATTAAAATCAATTCTTGTTTTGGATATGTTTTCCAATCACAACAGTTATTTGTAACTAATACAAATATTTGAACTCAAGAGTAGTGCTAGGTTCTAAATGTAGTTTTATGCCAATAGACTACCATAGGACCTTTGCAAGACAGTGGTCTCAGGTATGAGATGGACACATGCTTCTTAAGATCTGTGTGTTTCTAGTTTCATATTTTTAAAAGCGGAGAATATTACCTCTCTTATATCACACAGTTGAAATGAGGATGAACTGAGACTGCAGATGGGTAGGTTTTTGAATGCCTCTGATTAAAGGTGTTAAAATCAATTTACTACAATGAGGACAGTGTTATCCTTCTGCTTCCCTGGTTAGGGGGTGTGTTGAGGAGATGGGGGGTGTTGGGTGTGGTGGGGCATGGTGAGGGGTGATGTAGCCTATTCAATGGTACCGCCATAGGAAGATGGGCTTTATATATTAACAGAAAAGCTAAAACTAGATATTATTTTCTATTTGTCAGCAGATTTGTAATATATTTAGAAAGAATGAAGGAAGAGCTCATATCCCAACTAAAAAGAGATTTGAAGTTTCTATGGATTGCAATTAACTGCGTTTTTAAAGATCCATCTTTTAAAATATTTATTTATTTATTTAAGACAGAGTCTTGCCCTGTCACCCAAGTTGGAGTGCAGTGGTGCAATCTTGGCTCACTGGAACGTCCACCTCTCAGGTTCAAAAGGTTCTTGTACGTCAGTCTCCCAAGTAGCTGGGACTACAGGCACGCGCCACCATGCCCGGCTAGTTTTTATATTTTTAGTAGAGATGGAGTTTCGCAATGTTGGCCAGGCTGGTCTAGAACTCCTGGCCTCAAGTGATCTGCCTGCCTTGGCCTCCGAAAGTGCTGGGATTACAGGCGTGAGCCACTGCACCCAGCCTAAAGATACATCTTTTGACTAGATGAGATGTTTTCTATCATGACTAATATGTGAAATTTCATGATTAGATAAATTTCTTAAAATTTAAAGTTTGACTCCAGAAAAAGGTAGTCCACTAGACTTTCGATTCAGCCAGCGTTCATTGATTGCTACATGGGTAACGCTAGGAAGATATTAAGATATAAACAATATTTCCCACCCTGGGGATGATGTGAATCTGGCTGCAGTACCAGTCACCACATTGATGACCTGAATTGATTCTGCTGACCTAGCAGACTGGACTGGTGTTTCCTTATTTTCTCATGTGCAGTTTTCCTAAAGTTGTATATTCAGGACGATAAACTTAATTTCCTGGACTATTCTGGACATGTGATTCAGCTGCCTCTGTTCTACCATAAGAAAGGTGTGTAAACAAAAATTATGGGAACACCAGGGAAAACTTCACAGAGAAGGTTCTCTTTCACCTTGACTTAGAAGGACGATAATGTTGGGATACTTGCTGTGGTTTTGTTAATTGAAAGGTGAAGAAGGGTGTGAGGACATTTCAAAGAAAGGTAACAGTAAAAACAAATAGCATGAATTATGCAAACATCCGAAAGATAAGTGCAGGTGTGCACAGGATTTTGGACTTTAATTCTATAGACCAGTGGTGATTGTTTTTGCTTTTAATTACTTAAAAAATGTTGTGTCAATTATCAATTAATTGCCTCTGAGCTCTAAATTCACCCTTTTTTGCCTGCTTTGTGAAAATACATATGGGCCCATTAAATGTTTTCTTCTTTATCAGCTTGCACAGTGTGAAGCTATGTCAGTAGAGGGCTCCGGGGAGACATTGCAAGAGCAAAGAGTTTTGCTTCCTGGTTTTGGTGTGCTTGCTTGGCAGCTCCTGTAGCACACAGGTGGGTTCTCCAGCACCATGTCCTGCCTGGCAGGGTAGTCAGTAGCACCTATTGACCAGCAGCTTCCCTTGGCATCACCTTCTCCCTTGAATTGCTTTGTAGTAAAGTGTCTCTGGTGCAACACCTCTCCATGACCTGCTTTCCCTGACATCTCAGAGGACAGATTTCTGGTAAATTCCAAAGGGCAGATTTCCAGCAAGTTCTGCCAGCACAGAACCATAGCGACTTCTCTGCTTCCTAGTGAGTCACACCTGTGCCCTCCAAGATCTGGGTCCTGGGCCTGGGGAGCCCTTTCCTTGGACATTCTATCCCAGATCAAAGAACATGGCTACTACTTATATTTGCTATTCTTTTATTCTTTAGAGTTTTCTTTATTTCTTACTAGCCAATCCCTCATTGTTCCAATTCCCTGCTACAGTTACTCTTTCTTTTCTTTCTTTCTTTTCCTTTTTTTTTTTTTTTGATGGAGTCTCATTCACTCTGTTGCCCAGGGTGGAGTGTAGTGGGGCGATATCAGCTCACTGCAACCTCCGTCTCCCGGGTTCAAGTAATTCTCCTGCCTCAGCCTCCCAAGTAGCTGGGACTACAGGCGTCCACCGCCACACCTGACTAATTTTTGTATTTTTAGTAGAGAGGGGGTTTCACCATGTTGAACTCCTGACCTCAGGTGATCCGCCTGCCTCAGCCTCCCAAAGTGCTGGGATTACAGGTGTGAGCCATCATGCCCGGCCAGGTTAGAATATTGTTAAATCCAATTCTCTACTTACTCCTTCCTGCATTAGAGAACTGAGAGTGGCTACCAAAATATATGCAACCTCGCTGACTGTTTTCACTTTAACTTTGTAATTGTGACCCTCCAGTGGATTCTACTGCTGCCCTGCAGTCACTGCATATTTTCCAAGTTGACTTCCTTTACTCTTTTTCTAAATGGTTATTTTACATCTTCTCCTCTCTTCTCACTCCTTCAATCCCCCATCCAAGTATTGACCTGACTTTTTATTTCAATGTCAAAATAGTAGGTAAAGAGAGAAATTGTAGTGGGAGACAAGGAAACTTTAGTGGGAGAGAAGGAATTGCTGATTTTTTGAGTAGAGGAGAGAGGACAGGATCTGTTATGCAAGTGGAAATGCGGGTATCAGCTGGGAACTGAAAAAGTTCATCCAAAGTAACAGAAGAGGAGGCAGAGCACATGGGTAGGTGCAGACTGATGGGTAAATATAAGAGCCTGTGGATGTTTCTTCTGATTGCTTCTATTTCTCTTCCACATACACACATGCCATTAGTTCTTCCATCTTAGGAGAACAGCTCTTCACTTCATCTATTCTTCCGGCTACTACCCCATCTCTGTCCTTCTCTTCACAGTCAAATGTCATAAAAGAGTTGGCCACTTTTGCTGCTGCCTCCAATTTCTCTTCTCATATTCTCTCTTAATCCCACTTCAGTCAGGCTTTTACTCTGACCATATCATCAAAATGGCTCTTATTAAGTTCTCTGGGGACCTCCACATTGCTAAATCCAAGGGTCAATTCTTAGTACTCACCTTACTTGACTTGTCAGGAGCATTTGACAGTTGATGATTCTACCTTCTTTAAAACACTTCCTATACTTGGCTTTCAGGTCAGTATGCCATCCTGATTTTCCTTCTGTTCCACTGGCCTTTCCTCTACCTCTCTTCATCTCCCTCATTCTTTTTTCTTTTTGTTTTTAGATCTGATTGCATTTGTTGGTATGGTAACACTTCCTAGAGAGTCTTTATTCCGTGTACTAGCTCTAGCATCTTTACACAACACTGAAATTATTGTAACAAATTAAGTTTTCAAGACAATCTTATACCTTATCAATCAATTGCATCTTTTAAAATTATTACTATTTAATTTCCATAGCTTTAGGGTACAAGTGGTTTTTGCTTACATGAATGAATTACATAGTGGTGAAGTCTGGGCTTTTAGTGTACCCATCACCTAAATAGTGTATATTGTACCCAGCAGGTAATTTTTCATCTCTCACCTCCCTCCCTGCTTCTAAGTCTCCAATGTCCATTACACCACTGTGTACCCATAGCTTAGCTCCCACTTAAAAGTGAAAACATGCAGTATTTGGTTTTCCATTCCTGAGTTACTTCACTTAGGATAATGGCTTCCAGTTCCATTTAAGTTGCTGCAAAATATATTATTTCATTTTTCTTGTGTCTGAGTAGTATTCCATGGGATATAAATGTAGTATATACTTATCCACACATTGGTTGACGGATGCTTAGATTGATTCTATATCTATGTAGTTGTGAATCATGCTGCAATAAACGTATGGGTTTAGGTGTCTTTTTGATATAATGACTTCTCGTACTTTGAGTAGACACCCAGTAGTTAGATTGCTGGATTGAATGGTAGATGTACTTTTAGTTCTTTGAGAAATCTCCACACTATTTTCCACAGAGGTTTTACTAATTTACATTCCCACCAACAGTGTATAAATGTTCGCTTTTCAATGCATTCACACCAACATCCATCATTTTTGGATTTATTTATTTATTTATTGAGACAGGGTCTTGCTCTGTCACCCAGGCTGGAGTGCGGTGGCACAATCTCAGCTCACTACAACCTCTGCCTCCTGGGTTCAAGGGATTCTCCTGCCTCAGCCTCCTGAGTAACTGGGACCACAGGCACTTACCACACACCTGGCTAATTTTTGTATTTTTAATAGAGACGGGGTATCACCATGTTGGCCATGCTGGTCTCAAATTCCTGACCTCAAGTGATACACCCACCTTGGCCTCTGAAAGTGCTGGGATTACAGGTGTAAGCCACCTTGCCTGGCCATGAATTTTTTACTGATGACCATTTTGACTGAGGTCAGGTAGTATCTCATTGTGGTTTTAATTTGCATTTCCCTGATGGGTAGTGATGCTGTACATTTTTTCATATGTTTCTTGGCCATTTGTTTGTTTGGTTGTTTTTGAGATGGAGTCTTGCTTTGTCGCCAAGGCTAGAGTGCCATGGCAC
Source organism: Rhinopithecus bieti (assembly GCF_001698545.2). NCBI lineage: Eukaryota > Metazoa > Chordata > Mammalia > Primates > Cercopithecidae > Rhinopithecus > Rhinopithecus bieti. The sequence goes on from NW_016804690.1 coordinate 562,077, forward strand.
GATCTTGGCTCACTGCAACCTCTGCCTCTTGGGTTCAAACGATCCACCCGCCTCAGTCTCCCAGGTAGCTGGGATGACAAATGTGCATGAGCACGCTGGCTAATTTTTGTGTTTTTAGTAGAAATGGGGTTTCACCATGTTGGCTGGGCTGGTCTCAAACTTTTAACCTCAAGAGATCTGCCTGCCTTGGCCTCCCAAAGTGCTGGGATTACAGGTGAGAGCCACCACGCCCAACCTCTTGGCCATTTGTTTATCTTCTTTTGAAAAACGTCTGTTCATGTCATTTGCCTGCTTTTCAATGGGATTGTTTTTTTCTTGATTTTCTTTTTTCAGTTCTTTGTGGATTCTTGATATTAGTCCTTTGTCAGATGTATAGTTTGTGAATATTTTCTCCCATTCTGTAGGTTATTTACTTTGTTAATTATTTCTTTTGTTGTGCAGACAGTTTTTTAGTTTAATTAAGTCTCATTTATTTATTTTTGGTTTTCTTGCTTTTGCTTTTGTTGTCTTAGTCATAAATTATTTGCTTAGGCCAATGTCCAGAAGAAGTTTTCCTCTAGAATCTTAATGGTTTCAGGTCTTACATGTGCGTCTGTAATCTATTTTGAGTTAATTTTTGTATGTGGGGAGAGGTACGGAATCAGTTTCATTCTTCAGCATGCGGCTGTCCAATTATCCCAGCACCATGTATTGAATAGGGTGTCCTTTCTCCAGTGTGTGTTTTTGTCTGCTTTGTTGAAGATCCATTGGTTACAGGCATTTGGCTTTATTTCTGGGTTCTCTGTTTTGTTCCATTGGTCTGTGTTTCTACTTTTATAACAGTACTATGTCATTTTTCACAGAATTAGAAAAAGCAACCCTAAAATTCATATGGAATCAAAAAAGAGCCTGAAAAGCCAAAGCAATCCTAAGCAAAAAGAACAAATCTGGAGGCATCACATTATCTGAGTTCAAATCACTACAAGGCTATAGCAACCAAAACATCTCCCTCGTAATTAACATTGCTGTGTCCCAGGGCCCAGTCCTTGGGCCTCTTCTCTCTCTCTCTCTTTTTTTTTTTTTTTTTTGAGACGGAGTCTCACTCTGTCGTCCAGGCTGGAGTTCAGTTGCATAATCTGGGCTCACTGCAACTTCCGCCTCCTGGGTTCCAGCGATTCTTCTGCCTCAGCCTCCTGAGTAGCTGGGATTACAGGCATCCACCACCATGCCTGGCCAATTTTTGCATTTTTAGTAGATACAGGGTTTCACCATGTTGGTCAGACTGGTCTGGAACTCCTGACTTCATGATCCACCTGCCTCAGGCTCCCAAAGTGCTGGGATTACAGGCATGAGCCACCACGCCCAGATGGACCTCTTCTTTTTATTGCCTTCATTAACTCTCTAGGTGATCTCATCTAGTCCTTTTAATTTTTATTTATTACAATTAAAAAATTTTTATTTATTTATTTTTGAGACAGGGTCTTGCCCTGTCACCCAGGCTGGAGAACAGCGGCTTGATCATAGCTCACTGCAGCCTTTATGCCCTAGGCTGCAGTGATCCTCACCTCAGCCTCCCAGGTAACTGAGACTGTGAGACTACAGGCACATACCACCAAGGTTTTAAGTAGAGATGAGGTCTTGCTATGTTCCTCAGGCTGGTCTCAAACTCCTGAGGTCAAGCAGTCCTCCCACCTTGGTCTCCCAAAGTGCTAGGATTACAAGTGGGAGCCACTGTCCTTGGCTTTTAAAACAAACATATCTCCAGCCCAGACCATTCTTGTGAATTTGAGATTCAAATATCCAACTGCCTAAGGAGTTTCTCTATTTAGATATTTAATAGGCATCTCAAATTTTGCATCTCCCAACTTACTGTATCCCCAACTGAGCTCCGTTAAACTGGTTCTTCTCAAAGTGTTCCTTATTTCATTAGAGGGGTGACTTCACTCTTCCTGTTGCTCAGACCAAAAATCTTGAAATCATTCTTTTTTAAAAAAAAAAAAACAATTTTATTGAGATATTATATGTATCGAACAGTTTATCTACCTAAAGTATACAATTCACTGGTTTTTAGTATATTCACAGTGATGTAACCATTACCACAATCCATTTTAGAATATTTTCATTACCCCACAAGGAAACCCCATCCTCCTTAGTTGAAATCATTCTTGACTCCTCTCTTTCACATCCCACATCCAATCCATCAGCAAATCCCATAGGCTCCACTTTTGGAACACGTTGGAAATCTTACCACTTCTTACCATCTCTGATGCTTGACCAAGTTGCCATCATCTCTTGTCTGGGTTATTGTAACAGCCTCTTAACTGATGTCCCTGCATCCCCCCTGACCCCCTTTCAGTCTGTTCTCAATCCAGCAGCTAGAATGATGTTATTGTAATATAAGTCTGATCACATCTCTTTGCTCAATGGTTCCCATTCCACTCAATAAAAGCCCAACATCCTCACAAAGACACATAAGACTTGATAAAGTCTGTCTTCTGGGTTTGCTCTGACCTCATGGTTTATGCCTCTTCTCTCTTTTGCTTCAGTCTCACTGTCTTTCTTTCCTTCTCACACCAAACTTTCTCCCTCCTCAGCGTCATTCTTTTGGCCTGGAAAGTCCTTTACCCAAATATTTTCGTGGCTCACTTCTTTGCAGAATTGGATTTTCCATAAAGCAAATGAATCTTTTTTTTTTTTTTTTTTGAGACAGGGTCTTGCTCTATTGCCCAGTCTAGAGAGCAGTGGTGCGATCTTGGCTCACTGCAATTTCCCCCTCCCAGGCTCAAGCCATCCTCCCACCTCAGCCTCCTGCATAGCTGGGACTACAGGTGCATGCCACATGCCTGACTAATTTTTGTATTTTTTTGTGATACTGGGTTTCGCCCTGTTTCCCAGGCTGGTCTTGAACACCTGAGCTCAAGCAGTCCACCTGCCGTGGCCTCCCAAAGTGCTGGGATTACAGGGCATGAGTCACCATGCCCAGCTTCATAAAGCAAATGCATCTTAAGCGTTGGCATCTTTCACTTGCTGCAGGACCCTTCTCTCACTTTCAGAGAACATTTTATTTTATTAAAAAAATTAACTTTTTTTTTTATAGATTTAGGGGGTACAAGTACAGATTTCTTTTGCATATATTATATGGTAGTGAACTCTGGCTTTTTGTGTACCCATCGCCCAAATAGAGAACATTGTACGCAATAAGTAATTTTTCAACCCTCATCCCCTCTCCACCTTGCCACCTTGTGGAGTCTCCAGTGTCCATTATTCTACTCTGTATGCCCATGTGTACCCGTTGTTTAGCTGCTACTTAGAAGTAAGAACATGTAGTATTTGACTTTCTGTTTCAGATTTATTTCTCTTAGGGTAATGACCTTTAGTCAGAGAACATTTTAATGGAGGATAATGAGGGCTGAGGAGTCGGTAGACAGCAGGGCATTTGGATATTTGAATCTCAATATCCCAATTTAGTCTTGAGCCAGCTAGGCATTATCTGTCTATCTCTTGCTGCTAAAGGTCAGTATTTCTCAAAATTCTGGTGAGAAACTTGGATCAGAAACATCTGAAGCATTTGTTAAAAATTAAGGTTCTAGGCTGGGTGTGGTGGCTCATGCCTGTAATCTCAGCACTTTGGGAGGGTGAAGTGGGCAATCACTTGAGGACAGGAGTTGAAGACCAGTCTGGCCAACATGGTGAAACCCCGTCTCTACAGAAAATGCAAATGATGATGATAATAATAATAATAATAATAATAAGTAAGGTTCTAGCCGGGTGCAGTGACACACACCTGTGGTCCTAGCTACTCAGGAGGTTGAGGCAAGGGAGTTTGCCCAGGAGTTTGAGCCCAGGAGTTTGAGGCAAGCCTGAGCAACACAGCAAGATCTTGTTTAAAAAAAAAATTAAGATTTTTGCACCGTACCCAAGATCTACCAAATCAGAAACGCTGAGAATCTCATGGTAAATAAGCTCCACACCTGTTTCTCAGGCATACTGTAGGCTCTGTCTGTATTTATGTTTTACCCCCAAATCTGTAAAAAAGCTGCGGTAATTGTGTAACTGTGTACTGAAATTCACAGTACCATTGTAATTCGATTTTCTGAGCAGTAACTATTTCAGAATTCTTTTTACTTTTTTTTGTTGTTGTTGCCATTTGCCTCTTAGTTTCAGACACTGGCCTCTACTTAAGTAATTTTCATAAAGTTTGTGGGAGATAGGTCATCATTTGACTTTTTCTAATAAATAAATATATTTGATTTTTAAAATCTAGGTTTGGATTTATAATTCTTCTCAAGACAGAACTTGTCTCTTTTTTTTTCTTTGAGACGGAGTCTGCCCAGGTTGGAGTGCAGTGGCACGATCTCGGCTCACTGCAATGTCTGCCTCCCAGGTTCAAGTGATTCTCCTGTCTCTGCCTCCTGAGTAGCTGGGATTACAGGCGCCCAACCACCACACCTGGCTAATTTTTGTATTTTTAGTAGAGACGGGGTTTCACCATGTTTTGTGGCCAGGCTGGTCTCAAACTCCTGACCTCAAGTGATCCGCCTGCCTTGGCCTCCCAAAGGGCTGGGATTACAGGTATGAGCCACTGCGTCCAGCTGAGAACTTGTCTCATTTATCTTTGTATGTCTCAAGTACCTGACATGGTACATTGGCATAGTAGAAGCTTGCAAATATCTAATGAATTAGACAAAACTATAATGATGCACAATGGGCAGTGTTCAAAGTTAATTAGCCATTGGTCTGGAATAGGGGTGAAGTGTTTGTTCAGCTGTTTAACAATGAGGGTTCAGCATCACTGCCTGCCATCTTCAGGGACTGGGCATTTGTGGATAGAGCAGCTGTCAGCTGTGTGAGCCACAGTCCGTATGCACTGTGAAGGATCATCTTCCCCAAGTGAAATCCTAATCTATGCAGCTTCAGGATCAAGTGTTTCTGATTTAAGACTAACTGGAGACTCTGGTCTATGGAGTCTTTGACAGAAATTACAGTCCTGGAGATGACAACTCTCATTAATAACTGCTTCATATCTTTTCTAGATTTCATTTAAATGTGACACCATGGTTTGGAGTCCTAAGCCATAAACAATAAGCCAGAATGATTCTGCAGCTTTCAAAAGAAGAAACGTCTGCAAATTTTGGGTAGAAATACACCACACAGCATTTCTGATGTCTTTAGTGTCCCCTGGTCATTGTCTTGCACCCACTGGAAGAAGCATGTTTTAGGGTATCAGTAGTGGAAGCAGGTGCAGCAGAAGTACATCAGAACCAGATTAGGAAGTGAGGACACAGTTAAGGGGCAAAGGCAACTTGTCGCATGTCAGAACAGAAGACACCAAGAACTGAAAAGGGTGGATTGCAGATTTGGAGGCATGAAATGGGAGAACTAATATTATAGGAGAAAACTGGATGGCAAGGGCTGAAGATTTGGGGGTGTCAGGAATATTTCTGAATTTAAATGATGGGTTCTGAACTAATAATTGTGGTTCAGACCCCATTCACCAGATTTGAATGCATCTCAGAAAGTAGGAGACTGGGGAGAAGAACTTTTAAAGAGCTACATGCCTGCCTTTCTGCTCAGGTTCTGAGATTCTTGAAGCATTGTTGTCTCTGAAGGAAATAAACAATTGTTACCCTGTGAAGGTGTATTTATCCTCAGCACTATTACAAAATTTCAGATGCAGGTGTGCATCATTGAGCATCATTCTGATGTCCTTTGTCTATCAGTCATCTCTTATGATGACTTGAGTATAACATCAAGGGCTTAGGTTAAGGCACTAGGTGGAACCAGAGTGGGAGAAACTGCTCCTTAGGATGGAGGAGCCAGCAGTCCATTAACCCAAGGGGTTTCACGAACTGGACCATGACTTTTTTCTTTCTTTCTTTTTCTTTCTTTTTTTTTTTTTGAGACAGTGTCTCATTCTGTTGCCCAGGCTGGGGTGCAGTGGCACATGGATCATGATATTCTTATCAAAGGAGATTTTATCTAGTGGGTTGGAGCAATATTTGGCAGAACTATGGTTTAAGAAATCATCTCAGACAGCAGGAGGTGAATGGGGAGAGGCTGATGAGAAAAAGGCATGCACGAGAATTCCTAGGTGAGCTAGTAATGTTCTGGGCTGGACTAAGGGTGAACTTGCAGAGTTAAGTGGAAAACCAGGGCAGGCAGTTGCCTAATCTTATGGGCTGGGCCAGCAAGATGCATAGTAGGGGGAGGCTCTTGTCCAGTACAGTGGAGGGCTGATATGATTTGGCTGTGTCCCCACCCAGATCTCATCTTGAGTTGTAGTTTCCGTAATCCACATGTGTGGTGGGAGGGACCTGGTGGGAGGTAATTGAATCATGGGAGTGGTTTCCCCCATGCTGTCCTTGTGATAGTGAAGCTCTCACAAGCTGTGATGGTTTTACAAGGAGCTTCTCTTTTCGCTTGATTGTCATTCTTCTCTCTCCTCCCGCTGTGTGAAGAAGAACGTATTTGCTTCTCCTTCTGCCATGATTAAAGTTTCCTGAGGCCTCCCCAGCCATGCGGAACTATGAGTCAATTAAAACTCTTTCTTTTATAAATTACCCAGTCTCAGGCAGTTCTTTATAGCAGTGTGAGAACGGACTACTATAGGGGCGCTAAGTAACTTGGCTGCTCTCATCATCAGTTTGGCTGTTGCCTAAAAAAGGGGGTATGTGGTCTAGAACCAAACCACTGAGTCACTTGACCTGTTTTGTACTTTGTTCTTTCTCTTGACTCTCCCAGTACGTATCTTCACAGTTCATTTGACAGGTTCTGGAAACACCCTTCCACCTTGTCACATATTGGAAATGAATATATGGCCACCATTTCCCCCTGGGAACTTCTTCACAGCATTTAGCCTAACAAAACTTGAGCTGGGTTCCTGGACAGACTCTGACTATGTAGCCACTTACCCTTAACTTGGGCTGAGGGTGGGAAGGAAAATGAAGGAACAGGGGTATCTTTCCCTCTGACTATAGGAAGCTTGATTTTGTGTTTCTATCTACTTCCTTCTTCTGTTATTACCCTCTTCCCAATCTATCATTGCAATCATTTTAATGTCACTAAAAAAAATAGCTTCATTTTTTTCTGCCTGCAGATTGCATAAATAGTATTTTGGTCTGCTCTCTACCTGTAATTCGTTGAGTAACCTAAGTCAGGCTCTAATTTTCTTTTCTGTTAGTATGTATTACTTGAGAACATTGCTATCCTTTGAGCTCATAGAAGAATAAGGTTGAGGTTCTTTAATAAGAGGGAATAAGGAGGCATGAGAAACATATACTTATGGGTGCAAGTCAGTTGGTGGACACAGGCTCTTTCAAGTCACAATGACGTCATTTGCGCCCTAAATTAGTGGTTGCCAAATCATCAGTGCTTATTAAAAACAAAGATTCTTGGGTACCTTCTCTGGAGATGTGGATTCAATGCATCTGGGGCGGGTCTTGTTAACCTATATTAACAAGAACTTCAGGGAGTTCTTAGGTTCAGCAGGTTTGGAAAAACCGGTCTTCAGGCATACATTGCTGAATAGTACCCACAAGATCTGAAAGTAAACATCATTTTGTTTTGTATAAAATTTTTCTTGTAAAAATGTATTGAACCAGGCCGGGCGCGGTGGCTCAAGCCTGTAATCCCAGCACTTTGGGAGGCCGAGACGGGTGGATCACAAGGTCAGGAGATCGAGACCATCCTGGCTAACACGGTGAAACCCCGTCTCTACTAAAGAATACAAAAAACTAGCCGGGCGATGAGGTGGGTGCCTGTAGTCCCAGCTACTTGGGAGGCGGAGGCAGGAGAATGGCGTGAACCTGGGAGGCGGAGCTTGCAGTAAGCTGAGATCCGGCCACCGCACTCCAGCCTGGGCAACAGAGCCAGACTCCGTCGAAAAAAAAAAAAAAAAAAAAAAAAAAATGTATTGAACCAGCATTAAAGAAAATTTAAAAAACATAAACTATCTCTATTTTTGCTATTCTAATACAGTAGTTTCACTTCTCTGCAATTCCTTGCATACTATACTCTCATTTCACATATTTTTAACATAAACATTTACAAATTTATTTATTATATTTTTTTGAAACAAGGTTTCACTCTGTCACCCAGGCTGGAGTGCAGTGGCACAATCTCAGCTCACTGCAACCTCTGCTTCTTGAGTTCAAGTGATTCCTGGCCTCAGTCTCCTGAGTAATTGGGAATACAGGTACATGGCACCATTTTTGTATTTTTTGTAGAGACAGGGTTTCACTATGTTGGCCAGGCTAGTCATGAACCCCTGACCTCAAGTGATCTACTTGCCTTGGCTTCCCAAAGTGCTGAGAATACAAACGTGAGCCAGCGCACCCGGCCAAAAATTTACAAATTTAAACTTTGCACTTTGGGAGACTGAGGTGGGAGAATTGCTTGAGCCCAGGAATTCAAGACCAGCCTGGGCAACATAGCAAGACCTTGTCTCTACAAAAAAAAAAAAAAAAAAATTAACTAGGCATGGTGGCGAGCACCTGTGGTCCAAGTTATTCAGGAGGCTGAGGCAGGAGGATCAGTTGAGTCCAGGAGGTTGAGGCTGCAGTGAGCCATGATTGGGCCAGTGCACTTCAGCCTAGGTAACACAGCAAGACCCTGTCTAAAAAAAAAGTAAATACATTTTGGTTTTTTAAAAATATATATAACATATTAGAAGTATTTTTTCCTTGATGTTATATAAGGTTGGTGACTTAGTTCATTCAAACTGCTGTAATAAAAATACCATAAACTTGGTGGCTTATAAACAATATAAATTTATGCCTTACATACAGTTCTAGAGGCTGCAAAGTCCAAGATTAATGTGCCAGCAGATTTCATGTCTAGTGAAGGCTCATTCTATTTCATAGATGATGCCTTCTTGCTGTGTCCTCACCTGGTGGGAAGGATGAGTAAGTTTTCTTGGACCTCTTACATAAGGGCACTAATCTCATTCGTAAGGGCTCCACCCTTATAACCTAATCACCTCCCCAAACCCCCACCTCTTAATAATATCACATTAGGGAATAGGTTTCAATATATGAATTTTGGGGGGCATAGACATTCAGACCATAGCAGTTGGTAATTATAATGTCAAATGTCTAGGCTGGGCACAGTGGCTCACGTCTGTAATCCCAGCACTTTGGGAGGCTGAGGCGGGCAGATCATTTGAGGTCAGGAGTTCGAGACCAGCCTGGCCAACATGGTGAAATCTGGTCTCTACTAAAAATACAAAAATTAGCTGGGTGTGGTGGCAGGTGCCTGTAATCCCAGCTACTTGGGAGGCTGAGGCCAGGAGAATTGCTTGAACCCAGGAGGCAGAGTTTGCAGTGAGCCGAGATGGCACCACTACACTCCAGCTTGGGTGACAGAGCGAGACTCCATCTCAAAAAGAAAAAACGCCTATAGTTAACCCATCCATTTACCAAATATTGGACACTCTGGTTGTTTCTAATTTTTTTACTTACATTATAGATTAAAATTAAGAATTAAAAATATTTTAGAATAATTTATCAGGAGTGATACTGTGTTAGGCTGTTCTTGCATTGCTACAAAGAAATAACTGAGGTTGGGTAATTTATAAAGAAAAGAGGAGAGGTTTAACTGGCTTACAGTTCTGCAGGCTGTACAAGTATGGCTCTAGCATCTGTTTCTAGTGGAGCCTTAGGAAGCTTACAATCATGGTGGAAGGTGAAGTGGGAGCAGCCCCGTCACATGGCAAGAGTAAGAGCAGGAGATAGGCAGCAAGGGGGGCAGGATGTGTCACACACTTTTAAACAACCAGATCTTATGAGAACTCACTCATTATCATGAGCACAGGACCAAGACGTTCATGAGGGATCTGCCAATATGACCCAAACACCTCCTACCATGCCCTACCTCCAACATTGGGGATTACATTTCAACATGAGTTTTGGAGGGGACAAATGTCCAAACTATATCAGACATTAATGAATTAAAGCGTTTGAATATTTTAAGGTCAGAGTGGCTAAGACTGGAACATAAGATATTTCAACATTGGTAGAAATTGGTAAAATAGTTTCATGTTTACCTGCAACAGGAATACTTGCAAACCTTCTCTAATACATCTCTTCCATCTCTTTATAAGTGCATTTTCCTTTAGTAGTAGAAGTGGAGACCATGGACATTTGAGTCACTGAGTCTTCAAAAGGCCATTTCACCCCATAGCCCTGTCAGGTTGACACATAAAAAATTAACCATCAGAGATTCAAGCAAGAGAATACCGGGTCAGAATGAACTTGGTGCTTCTGAAAGAAAGCCAGGGGGGTGGATGATAATGAGAGGGAGGTAATGGGCAAGAGGTAGATCACATAGAGTCTTCTAGACCATAGGAAGATGATTACATTTTATTCTAAGGGCTCAAGGAAGCTAAACATTCAGACCTGAACAGTTGGTCTGTTGTATAACACAGAATTTGCCTGATCTTTGGTTCTGGTTCCTGAGAGGTAACCTCTAAATCCTTGGAATTTCCTGAGTTATACCTGAGTCTTTGTTACTCATGGTGGGCCCCTCAACCACACCTGAATTTATGCTAATGAGATGATTCCTGATGGACCCCTAAATAGTTTCAGTATAGTCATTGGCTATGCTGGAATGACCAACTATGTGATTAGAGAGTTCAAACTTTCAACTCAACTTTCAGGGAGCAGAGGAGTTTGGAGATTGAGTTTAATCACAGCACATGACCTACATCAATCATGCCTACATAATGAAATGGCAGTAAAAACTCTGGACACTGAAGTTTGTGGTCTTTTCATCAGAAGATAACATATTCTGATTTGAAAATGTCACCAGCAGCTGGGCGTGGTGGCTCACACATGTAATTCCAGTGCTTTAGGAGGCTGAGGTGGGCGGATCACCTGAGGTCAGGAATTTGAAACTGGCCTGGCCAACATGGCAAAACCCCGTCTCTACTAAAAACACAAAAATTAGCCAAGTGTAGTGGTGCACGTTTGTAATCCCAGCTACTGGGGAAGCTGAGACAGGAGAATTGCTTTAACCTGGGAGGTGAGGGTTGCAGTGAGCCGAGAATGCACCACTATATTCCAGCCTGGGTGTCTCAAAAAAAAAAAAAAAAAAAAAAAAAAAAAAACCCAAAAAAAAAAAACCAAAAAAAAAAAAACCACCACTAAAAGAAAATGTCACCAGCTTCTGGGTGGATATTGAATTGGAAGAGGATATCGGTAGAATAGTCAGGAATCTATTTTAATATTCCAGGGCAGAGACAATGTTGGCTTGCGCTAGGATGGTGGCAGTAGAGATATAAGGAAATAGACGGATTAGGATATATTTTGGAGATAAATCTATGAATAAAAGGATCTTTGATGGATTGAATGCAGTAGATGAGGTAAGGAGAGGAATCAAGGATGATTTCTAGTCTTTTGAGCACCAAGGTGAAGGATGAGGCCATTAAATGGGAAGAACAGACTAAAGGAGGCACAAGTTTCAGCACAATGACAATAACCAAGAGTTACATTTTATTTTTATTATTTATTTATTTATTTATTTTTTTGAGACAGAGTCTCACTTTGTTACCCAGGGTGGGTGCAGTGGCACTATGTCAGCTCACTGCAACCTCTGCCTCCCAGGTTCAAGTGATTCTCCTGCCTCAGCCTCCTGAGTAGCTGGGACAACAGGTGTCCACCACCACGCCTAGGGAATTTTTGTATTTTTAGTAGAGATGGGGTTTCACCACATTGGTCAGGTTGGTCTCGAACTCCTGACCTCAGGTGATCCGCCCGCCTTGGCCTCCCAAAGTGCTGGGATTACAAGTGTGAGCCAGCATGCCCAGCCAAGAGTTACATTTTAGCCAGGCCAATTTTAAGATATTCATGGTCAGGACTTGAAAGGAAAGAAAAATGGACTCATTAATTCATTTAGCAAAAATGTGTTGATCATCTTTAATGTGCCAGGTATTGCTCCAGGCTCTTGGGATATAGCAGCAAACAAAACATACAAAATACATTCTAGTTAGGGGAGAGAAAGAAACACATACGATATGTAAGATAAGTGCAATGAAGAAAAATAAAGCAGGATTGAGGGATAGAGAGAGAGACGGAATGCTATTAAATGGGCCAGTTAGTGATGACTTCTCTGATGAGGCCTTGGGATATCTGGGAGGATGTCAATGTTATTGAAGGCAAAGGCACAAGTCAAAGTCCTGAGGCGGAAGTGTGCTTGGTGTGTTTGAAAAACAGCATGGAGGATAGTGAGCCTAGTGAGCAAAGAGAATTGTAATGAGAAGTGTAGAGGTGTGTGCATTGAGGGTGGGAGAGAATATGTGAATATGAGGGAGAGGGTTGGGGACAGATCACATAGGGTCTTTTGCAGGCCATGTAAGCACTTTGGAATTTATACTGAATTAGAAAGGAAACTATGAGGGGTGTTGAGTGCAGGAGTCATGTGAGCAAAAATATTGCAAATGGATCACTCTGGCCAAGTCAGGGAGAATAGTTGAGAAGTCAGGAGGCTATGAAAGCAGGGGACCATTTCAGAGGTTCCTGCATCAGTGAGATGATAGTGGCTTGCACCAGGATGGAAGAGGGAAAAGTACTAGGAAGAGATCAGGGTCTGGATGTCCTTCGAATATAGATGAAAATAAAGAAAATGTAGATTAAATAGACAAAGCAGTCAAAGATGACTCCAAGATCTAAATAAATGAAAGAATGGAGTTGACATTTCCTGAGATGGGGAAGACTTGAGGAGCAGGTTTAGGGCAAGGGTTCTCTTTTGAACATGTTGTGGTTCCTTTTAAAATCAACTTAATAGCTGGGCGTGGCGGCATGTACCTGTAGTCCCAGCTACTCGGGAGGGTGAGGCTGGAGGATTGTTTGACCCCAGGAATTCAAGTTCACCTTGGGCAACATAGTCTTTAAAAAAGTCTTAATAATGGTATAATTTGCATATAATAAAGTGTACACACTTATTGGTACAGTTTGATGAATAATAACTATATATCCTCATACAACCACCACCACAATCAAGATACAGGACATTTTCATCACCCTGAAAGGTTTCCTTGTGCCCCTTTCCAATCTGTTTCCATTTTCCACACCCCCTGCCCCAAGCAACCACTGATATTCATTCCATCACCATCGATTAGATGTATTTGGATTTATTTGTCCTAGAATTTTGTTTAATGGAATTTTAGCATGGGGGAAAGGAAGATGAGTTAGACATGGCCCATTGGCTGGTACAATGTTTCTCAACTTTTTTTTTTTTTGAGACAGAGTCTCTCACTTTGTCGCCCAGGCTGGAGTGCAGTGGCATGATCTTGGCTCACTGCAACCTCCGCCTTCCAGGTTCATGCGATTCTCCTGCCTCAACCTCCTGAGTAGCTGGGATTACAGACATGCGCCACCACGCCCGGCTAATTTTTGTATTTTTTGTAGAGATGGGGTTTCACCATGTTGGTCAGGCTGGCCTTGAACTCCTGACCTCGTGATCTGCCCGCCTTGGCCTCCCAAAGTGCTGGGATTACAGGTATGAGCCACCACGCCCGGCCAATTTTCTCAACTTTTAAGTCTATGTCTTCTTTTATATCCTCTTGATTATCTTTTTTTTTCTTTTTATTTAATACAGGGTTGCACTTTGTCATCTGTGGTGTCAGAGGCTGGAGTGTAGTGTTGTGATCATAGCTCACTGCAGCCTCAAACTCCTGGGCTCAAGCAATCCTCCTGCCTCAGCCTCTGGAGTAGCTGGGACTACAGGTGCACACCACCAAGCCCAGCTAACTTAAATTTTGTTTTTGTAGAAATGAGGTCTTATGATGTTGCTCAAGCTGGTCTTGAACTCCTGGGTTCAACTGATTCTCCTGCCTTGGCCTCTCAAAGTGTTGGGATTACAGGCGTGAGCCACTGTGCACAGCCCCCATTATCTTTTATAATCATAACCATCCCAGGTCCTGTCCTGAGGTGCTGAGTGTATCCACAGAAAGGCACACCCTCATTTCCCCTCCTTTCTTATGACTCTGAGAATCATTGTTTCTTGTATTCTCAGCAACCAAGATCATTTTTTGCAAATGCTACTTTTAGAAATTTTACAGGGCTAGGCATGGTGGCTTACGCCTTTCCCAGCATTTGGGAGGCCGAGGCGGGCAGATTACTTGAGCTCAGGAATTTGAGACCAGTCTGACCAACATGGTGAAACCCTGTCTCGACTGAAAATACAAAAATTAGCCGGGTGTGGTGGTGCACATCTGTAATCTTAGCTACTCGGGAGACCGAGGGAGGAGAATCGCTTGAACCCGGGAGGTGGAGGTTGCAGGGAGCCAAGATCGTGCCACTGCACTCCAGCCTGGGCCACAGAAGGAGACTCCTTCCATCTTAAAAAAAAAAAAAAAAAAAAAAAAAAAAGAAGTTTTACAACAAAATATGCATTTGTCCTTTTACCAATATAAATAATAGTGTAACATCATAATGTGATTTCAATTTACATAGTCCACTTCTCCAGGTTCTGAGAAGTCCCCTTCATGGTAAGGGTTAGTTAGCCCTTACCTTTGAGACTCACTTGTCTTTTTTTTTTTTTTTTTTGGAACAGGGTCTCCCTCCATTTACCCAGGCAGGAATGCAGTGGCTTGACCTCCATTCACCATAGCCTTGACCTCCTGGGCTCAGGTGGTTCTCCCACCTCAGCCTCCTGAGTAGCTGGGACTATGGGCACATGCCACCATACCTGGCTAATTTTTTGTGTTTTTAGTAGAGATGGGGTTTCACCATGTTGCCAGCTGGTCTCCTGAGCTCAAGGAATCCACCCACCTCGGCCTCCCAAAGTGCTGGGTTTACAGGCATGAACCGCGCCTGGCCTTCACTTGTCTATTCTAATAATCACATGAAATTAGACAACTATAAGCATTGATCTGCTAAAGGACATTCTGGGAAGTTGTGCTGTGTTTTGCCATATCCTGCCCCACTTTAAATGCTTGGCCTTGTATGGATGCCATTTAACGATCACAGACCAAAGCAATTACTCATGTCTCTGTTTTATAACCTTTGGCTTCCTGAATTATTTTTAATAGTTCTTCCATAATCATACAATAGGTGCATTTATAAGGCCATTTGATCTAGGAAATAATGAGCATTCAAATAGGTGAGCCAGAGACTTCAAATAGCTACGTGTGGCAGGACATTCTCCTGCTGGGCTGTGGAAGGTGGTGTCGGAGGATTTAGATTTCACAGCAAAGAATAAGAATCATATTGCAACTTCAAAATAAGAAGCTATAAGTGTTTGAATCTAGTGTGTCTGAATAGCATATTTACAATTTGACTAGGACCAGATGCAATTATGTCTGTAATCCAGCACTTTGGGAGGTCAGGGAGGGAGGATCACTTGAAGTTTGAGGCAGACTGGGCAACACAGTGAGAACCCTACCTCTACAAAAAATACAAAAATTAGCCAGGTGTGGTGGCACACACCTGTAGTCCCAGCTACTTGAGAGGATAAGGCGGGAAGATCACTTGAGGCCGTAGTTCAAGGCTGTAGTGAGCTATGATGACACCACCACACTCCAGTCTTTGCAATAGAGTGGGACCCTGTCTCTTCTTTTTATTGAGGTGTGTTATGTATAAAGTTTTGATGCCACAAAAGGAATAGCACTCGAGTATAAAATTTTCTTTTTAATTCTCAGCAAGGCAAGGTATTTCTATATAGAAGGGTGCACCCTTACAGATGGAACAATGGTGAGCACACACTTGGACAAGGGAGGGGAAGGGGTTCTTATCCCTGACGCAGGTGGCCCCTGCTGCTGTGTCATTCCCCTATTGGCTGGGGTTAGACCACACAGGCTAAACTAATTCCGATTGGTTAATTTAAAGAGAATGACGGGGTGAGTGCTTTGGCAGGAGTCAGGGCAGAGCAGGTAGCAGGTAATCGGAATGAGTTGGGGTGAAGCAGGTGATCGGAATGAGTCAGGGTGGAGGGTAATAGGAAAAGGTTGCTTTTCGAGGCAGTTAAGTTTAAAAGTAGAAGGCAAAGAATTGAACATACTGACATGTTAATTCTTTGCAAAGAAATTTAGAACTCATACCTAACAAGGTGGAGTCTCGCTCTGTTGCCCAGACTGGAGTGTAGTGGTGCAATCTTGGCTCGCCGCAACCTCTGCTTCCTGGGTTCAAGCGATTCTTCTGTCTCAGCCTCCCGAGTGGCTGAGACTACAGGTGCGTGACACAACACCTGCCTAATTTTTGTATTTTTACATTATCACCTGAGGTCGGGAGTTCAAGACCAGCCTGACCAACATGGAGAAACCCCGTCTCTACTAAAAATACAAACTTAGACAGGTGCGGTGACGTGTGCCTGTAATCCCAGCCACTCGGGAGGCTGAGGCAGGAGAATCGCTTGAACCCGGGAGGAAGAGGTTGAGGTGAGCCAAGATCTCACCACTGCACTCCAGCCTGAGCAACAAGAGCAAAACTCCGTTAGAAAAAAAAAATTTGGCAGGGCGCGGTGGCTCAAGCCTGTAATCCCAGCACTTTGGGAGGCCGAGACGGGCGGATCACGAGGTCAGGAGATCGTAGACCATCCTGGCTAACACAGTGAAACCCCGTCTCTACTAAAAAAACAAACTTAGACAGGTGCGGTGACGTGTGCCTGTAATCCCAGCCACTCGGGAGGCTGAGGCAGGAGAATGGCGTGAACCCGGGAGGTGGAGCTTGCAGTGAGCTGAGATCCGGCCACAGCACTCCAGCCTGGGTGACAGAGCGAGACTCCGTCTAAAAAAAAAAAAAAAGAAAAGAAAAAGAAAAAAAATTTAAAAAACAAAAAATGCGACTGGTGGGATAACAGAATGCAGAACATATATATAGAGAAAGGAGGATTAGTTTGTCAGCATGAAGGAAGCAGTTTCTTTATTGAGGGAACCACATCCTCCTTTTATTCCCCTTCCTTTTCTCCTTCCTTGTAGCCATTTTAGCAGCTATAGTGATTTTATATCTGGTCTTCATTTTCAGCCCCAAATTTTACAGGTTTTCCACTAATGTCCAAACCACCAAAGAGTAGGTATCAGAGAGTAGGAGGAATAAAAAAATTGAGAAAGAAAATTTAAAAAGAAAAAAGAGATAAGTTATGCATTTCATCAATATTTCTAATGATTCTAAAATCTGTGC
>NW_016804690.1:579653-585639 GCF_001698545.2 Rhinopithecus bieti
TGGGGGGGGTCTCACTCTGAGGCTGGAGTGTGGTGTCGTAATCTCTGTTTACTGCAGCCTTGACCTCCCAGGCTCAAGTGATCCTCCTGCCTCAGCCTCCTGAGTAGCTGAGACTATAGGTGCTCACCACCACACCTGACTAATTTTTGTATTTTTTGTAGAGCTGGGATTTCATCATCTTGCCCTGGCTGGTCTTGAACTCCTGAGCTCAGGCAATTCACCTACTTTGGCCTCCCAAAGTGCTGGGATTACAGGTGTGAGCCATGGTGCCCAGCCTGCAGTTTGAGTTTTTATTGGAGGCAGTGTAATGTAGTGTTTTAGTGCAATAGTTCTGAATTCTGGCCATTAGAGGTTCAAATCTTCACTTTACGGCTTACCTCCTATTTGATCTAAGGTAAGTCATTCAGTCTCTCCGTGCCTCAGTTTTCCCATCTGCAATAGGAATAAGTATAACTCCCTCACAGAATTATTGTGAGAATTAAATGAGATAATTAATATAAAGTACTTAGAACCATGCCTGGCATACAGTTTAAGATGAACATTGTTAACATTAGGATTTATTGCCAAGCTTTTCCAACTTTGTTTCTAAGATAAGAAGTTCAGAATCCTGGTAGTTTTCTGCTTAAACAAACCCATCTCATTTTATCATTCACTTAGCATTAGCATAGAAAATCTATTTCTTTAATTTAATTTTCCCATTGTCTGTGTTCAGGACATCACTGACTTTTAGTCATAATAGAGCCAGTGTAGTAGTTATGTGTATTGTATAACAAATTATTTCAAAATTTGGCAGATTAAAACAACACATAATTATTATTTCACAGTTACCATGAATCAGGAAACTGGGAAGGGTTTAGCCAGGTCCTCTTCTTCAGGAATTCTCACAAGACTGAAATCAAGGGTGTTGATGAAAAAGCCAAACTCTGTAAAATATTTGAAGAGATTTATTCTGAGCTAAATAGGAGGACCATGACCTGTGACACAGCTCCAGGAAGTCCAGAGAACATGTACGCAAGGTTGTTAGCTTACAGCTTGCTTCTAAATATTTTAGGGAGACATAAATCAACACATGTAAGGTATGTATTGGTTAATCTGGAAAAGTGGGACAACTCAAAGTGGGAGTTTACAGGTCGTAAGAGGATTCAAAGATTTTTTCATTGGCAATTAGTTGAAAGAGTTAAATTAATATCTAAAGACTAGGAATTAATAGAAAGGAGTGTCTGGGTTAAGATAAGGGGCTGTGAAGACCAAAGTTCTTATTATGTAGAAGAAGTCTCACAGGTGGCCACCCTTACAAGAAATAGATGGCAAACTTTTTTTTTTTTTTGAGACAGAATCTTGCTAAGTTGGCCAGGTTGGAGTGTAATGGCATTATCTCAGCTCACTGTGACCTCTGCCTCACGGGTTCAAGTGATTCTCCTGCCTTGGCCTCCCAAGTAGCTGGGATTACAGGCATGTGCCACCATGCCTGACTAATCTTTGTATTTTTAGTAGAGATGGGGTTTCACCATGTTGGCCAGGCTGGTCTTGAACTCCTGACCTTAGGTGTGAGCCACTGCGCCCAGTCAAATATTTTCTATTCAGACTTTTAAAATGTGCTAAATGCTCAGCTAATCTCTTCAGGATCAGAAACAGACCTGGAAAGAGAAGAGGATTCTCTACATAGATTTCCCCTACACAAGTTAACTTTGCAGAGCCATTAAAAAAAAAGGTCAGAGTGGCCAGGAGCAGTGGCTCACGCCTGTAATCCCAGCACTTTGGGAGGCCGAGGTGTGTGGATCACAAGGTCAGGAGTTTGAGACCAGCCTGGCCAACAGGGTGAAACCCTGTCTCTACCAAAAATACAAAATTAGCTGGGCATGGTGACACATGCCTGTAATCCCAACTACTCTGGAGGCCTAGGTGGAAGAATTGCTTGAACCCAGGAGGCGGAGGTTAAAGTGAGCCGAGATATCATGCCACTGTATTCCAGCCTGGGTGACAGAGTGAGACTCTGTCTCAAAAAAAAAAAAAAAAAAAAAAAAAAAAAAGTCAGGGAAATATATTTTAGGGTAAAATACTTTCAGGGCCTGCTAACTGTCATGATGCTATCACAGAGTTAGGTTGCAATTTGGCATCTTATTGCTACAAAGAGTCTGTTTTGTCAATCTTAAGATCTCTGCTTTAATGTTAATGATGGTCAGTTGTGCCTGAATTCCAAGGAGAGGAAAGTATAGTGAGGCATATCTGACCCCCAACTTCCCATCGTGGCCCAAACTAGTTTTTTAAAGGTTTCTCTGATATCCCCTTGGCTGAGAGGAGGGGTCCATTCCATCAGTTGGGGTGCTTAGCATTTTATTTTTCACTTACAAGGGCCTCATCTGAAGGCTCTGCTGGGGAAGGATATACTCCCAACCTCATTCACACAGTTGATGAGATTCAGTTTCTCCAGCATCACTGACTGAGGCTTCCCTCAATACCTTGCCATTTGCTTCATCAAAGCCAGTTAAAGAGTTTTTCTACTAGCAAGACAAAAGTCACAATATTTTGGGACCTAATGTTGTTCAATAAAAAGTTAGTCTAGTCTTTGCTCCTGGTTCCTGGGAGGTTAAAACCTCTAAATCCTTGGAATTTCCAGAGTTCTAGGAATGTCTTTGTTACTCATGGTGGGCCCCTCAACTACACCTCAATTTATGCTAATGAGATAACTCATGATGGGTCCTCATATAGTTTCAGCATAGGGATTGGCCATTCCAGCACAGCCAACTATGTGATTAGAGGGTTGAAACTTTCGGCATAAATCCCAGGGAACAGAGAAGGTTGGAGATTGAGTTTAATCACGTCACATGACCAGTGATTCAGTTAATCATGCCTACATAATGGAATGCCAATAAAAAACTCTGGACACTGAAGTTTGGGTATACTTCCTGGCTGGTGAACACATTGATGTACCAGGAAGGTGATGCGTCCTGATACCACAGACAGCAGACGTGGGAACTCTGTGTGGGACCCTTCCTGAACTTGCTCTGTGTGTCTCTTCATTTGGCTGGTTCTGATTTGTATCCTTTATAACAAAATTGTAATTGTAAGTGTAGCACTTGCCTGAATTCTGTGAGCTGCTCTAGTAAATTATTGAACCTGTTGGTGGGAGGAGTGAAATCTCCCCAAACTTGTAGCTCATTGTTTAAAAGTGACGGTGGCCTGGGGACCCCTAAACTTGTAGCTGGTGCCTGACATGCAGGCAGTCTTGTTGGGGACTATGCCCTTACATCTGCGGAGTCTGCTCTAACCCCAGGTGGTTAGCATCAGATTAGTATCAGTTGGCATTGCAGTATTGTACTTAATCATGAAAATGACATCACATTACGTTTGCTGTATTCTACTGATTGGAAGTAAGTTGCCAGGTCCAGCCCACACTGAAGGACAGGGGATTACATATGGGAATGAACATCAGGAGTCATGGAACATTGGGAGCTATGTCAGAAGCTTTCTATCACAGTGAGTGTATCCCAGAGTGTGATGACTTGACTTAGGGAATCTTGATTAATTAATACACATGAGATCATGGATTGTAGAATTTTAATAGTGGAAAGTATGTTAGGTGCTGTCTAGTCTAGTTCAACCCTCCTGTTTTACAGATGAGAAAAATCAGGCTTAGTGAATGTAAGTGTATTGTTTGAGAACATGCAATGTGCGAGTATCATGGTCAGGACAAGAACCCAGTGCTCTTTTCCCAATACCATGCTGACTAAATGATTTAATCTAGCTACCAAGCAAATTGGAATTGCTACAGGTGAATAGTTACATTCCCTGAAACACACCCGTAGAGCTTCTGGACTCCCTTGCAGAGACAGAAAAACACCAAGGGTTAGAAGATTCGGGTAGAGTCAAAGATTTTGGCAGGCAAATATTTTGACTGGCAGAAAATTGTGAAAGGCTCTTTGTCTTCTGTTGCATTGAATTGTAAAATTTATTGTTTTTGTATTTTATTAATTTTTAGTGGAGACAAGGTCTTGCTATGTTGCCCAGGATGGTCTCAAACTCCTGATCTCAAATGATCCTCCCACCTCAGCATTCCAAAGTGCTGAGATTACAGGTGTGAGGTACCACCTCTGGTCGATTTTGTTAAAATTAGAAAATCAAAAGGAAGTATAGAATTTCAGATGCTAGAAAACAAAGTGAAGAAGCAAAACAAAGCAAGCTTCACACCAGCACTTTACAGATAATTGGCAATGCTCTCCAGACTGGTCCATAAATGAATTTCTCTTCTTGGTTAGTGTTGTGATCAGTGGCAGTAGAGTTCTGGAACTAGTTCTCAGTGAAGGTTGCACAGCACTCAATGTGCTAACAGAAATTGTATCATGAGCTGAAGTGGTTTGACCTCAAATACAATGGGCAGAAAAAAAAATGCTGCTAGAACATGCGCAAGAAGCTAATTGTGGCTTCTCTAATTAGTTTACAAAATAACTTCAATTGTGGCCTCTTAACAGATTGCAGGAAACAGCAGTCACTGACATGGAGGTTGGAGGGAGTAGGCAGGAAGCAGTGCTGTGCTTCATTTTCAGCAAAGGCAGCAGGCAGCATGCAAAATAAAGTTAAATTTCTGGAAGCTCTGGCTTCCAGAGGCATTTGTGGAAGAAAACTCTGCTTACAGCAGAGTTGTGGCCAAGTCATGTCACTGAGTACAAATATGTCACTGACTCCCTATTATTTTCACCAACAAGAACAAGCCCTTCAATGTGTAATTCAAAACTGGAAACTCCCATCAATGGTATCTCTCTCATCGCACTCAAAGTGAGTCCTTTGTTCCATTCCAACGAGGTTACTTAGTGTTCCTTAGTCATGCTGTCACATCCTTGTCCTCACACCATTCCCTCATCCCATCTAAATCTTATGCATTTTTCTGGACCAAGTAAAGTCTACTCTTCTCTGGGAAGCCTTCTCATTCTCTCCACTTTATTATTATTATTATTATTATTATTATTATTATTATTATTATTTTGAGATGGAGTCTTGCTCTGTCACCCAGACTGGAGTGCAGCAGCGTGACGATAACGTTGGCTCGCCGCACCCTCCGCCTCCCAGGTTCAAGCAATTCTCCTGCCTCAGCCTTGAGAGTAGCTGGGATTACAAGCGCCTGTCACCACGCCCGGCTAATTTTTTTGTATTTTTAGTAGAGACAGAGTTTCACCATGTTGGCCATGATGGTTTTGAACTCCTGACCTCAAGTGATCTGCCTACCTTGGCCTCCCAAAGCGCTGGGATTACAGGTGTGAGTCACTGCGCCCGGCTTCCACTTTATTATTTAACAAAAGCCTTGCACTGTGCTGTGTGTTTTATAAATGTTTACTCATTCAATCCTTACAATAGCTTTAGGAGGTAGGTACTATCATAACTTAAAGGAAGACTCAGAGGCAGAAGCATTTAGAAAAGGAGAGAAAAGGCTGGGCACGGTGGCTCACATCTGTAATCCCAGCACTTTGGGAGGCCGAGGCAGTCAGATCACCTGAGGTCAGGAGTTCAAGACCAGCCTGGCCAACATGGCAAAATCCCATCTCTACTAAAAATACAAAAATTAGTCGGGTGTGGGCGCCTGTAATCCCAGTTACTCAGGAGGCTGAGGCAGGAGAATCGCTTGAACCCGGGAGGCGGAGATTGCAGTGAGCCAAGATCACGCCATTGCTCTCCAGCCTGGGCAACAAGAGCGAGACTCCATCTCAAAAAAAAAAAAAAAAAAAAAAAAAAGAAAAGAAAAGAAAAGTAAAAAGAACGTTTACTTGCAACGAATGTAACAGAGTGAGACCTCAGAAGTTCGGGCTTACCAGATACAAAATATAGGCATTTAAAGGACTAAAACCTACAAAATTAACAAAGGTACAAAGTTTACATATCTGCTTATGGTGGAAAAGCAACAACTTTCTCACATGATCATATTCATGAAAGTCAGGACACGTCTTCAGATACCAACATAGCAAAAACAAGAGATACATTTTTTTTTTTTTTTTTT
>NW_016804690.1:588142-620745 GCF_001698545.2 Rhinopithecus bieti
TTTTTTTGAGAGGGAGTCTGGCTCTGTCGCCCAGGCTGGAGTGCAGTGGCGCGATCTCGGCTCACTGCAAGCTCCGCCTCCCGAGCTCACGCCATTCTCCTGCCTCAGCCTCCTGAGTAGTTGGGACTACAGGCGCCCGCCACCACGCCTGGCTAATTTTTTGTATTTTTAGTAGAGACGGGGTTTCACTGTGTTCGCCAGGATGGTCTCGATCTCCTGACCTTGTGATCCGCCGGCCTCGGCCTCCCAAAGTGCTGGGATTACAGACGTGAGCCACAGCGCCCGGCCAAGAGATATATTTTTTTAAGGAGTTTGTAGGAGGTATTCAAGATTTTATTTGGGGGTCAGAATGAGACAGGGTGACTTATTTTGGTTTGTCTCATATTCAAAGTGTTCTGTTTTGTTTTGTTTTTTTCCTGACTGTGGAATGTAAGACATTTGATTGTATTGGAGACAATGGAAAGTGTCAGTTTTTGCTTCTACATTATCCCCACCCTTACCTCGGCTCTTTACAGATCAGAAACCAAGGTAGAGGTAGTTAAGTAACTTGCTTCAGGTCATAGGGCTGGCAAATGGCTGAGCCAAGATTTGAATACAAGAAGCTGGGCTCCATTGAGTAATGATGCCTCTCTATCCTCTAGTGATACCTCCCTTCTCAGAAAGTTAGTGGCTCAGCCTTGGCAACATAGGGAGATCCCTTCTCTACAAAAAAAAAAAAAAAAAAAAATTCTGGGCATGTTGGTGTGCACCTGTAGTCCCAGATAGTCAGGAGGCTGAGGCAGGAGGATTGCTTGAGCCTGAGAGGTTGAGGCTGCAGTGAGCCATGATAGCGGCATTGCATTCCAGCCTGTGTGTCAGAACGAGACCCTGTCTCAAAAAAAAAAAAAAAAAAAATAGAAAAGTGGGAGGCTGAGGTGGGTGGATCACCTGAGATCAGGAGTTCGAGACCAGCCTAGCCAACATGGTGAAATCCCGTCTCTACTAAAAATACAAACATTAGCCAGGCATGGTCCCAACTACTCGGGAGGCTGAGGCAGGAGAATCGCTTGAATTCAGGAGGCAGAGTTTGCAGTGAGCCAAGATCATGCCGTTGCACTCCAGGCCTGGGCAACAAGAGCCAGACTCTGTCTCAGAAAAAGAGAAGAGAAGAGAAGAGAAGAGAAGAGAAGAGAAGAGAAGAGAAGAGAAGAGAAGAGAAGAGAAGAACCAGTTGATGGCTACTTAATGCCTGCCCCATTCATTTATCATTTAAGAATGCACAGCCCTATGTTCTTATTTCATTTTGTGTATGTGATTATCTTATTTCCCCACTGGCCTTGAAGGCTCCTTAACAGCTGGGCCTTGGTTATGCTGGAATTAGGAGGGCACTACACAACTGTTGCTCTGTAAATATTCATGGACTGGATGAACGATCCTCTTCAGGTCCATTTCCGCCAGTACAAGCTGGTGGAGACTGCTTACTCTCCACCAAACCTTACTTATACTAATGGTTAGTGGAAATATGTGCAGCATTAGTTTTGAACAAAACCAAAATATTGAAAATTGAAGCTGAGATTTCTATTAGAATCTAGAAGGACCTGCTATAGGCTTAGGAATGCCAAAACCTATTTCTCTTTCCACTTACATTTAAAAGCGTCCTAGGCTTTCTGAAATGTCATTGAAGCTTGAAATTTGAGGTGGCAGCAAAGGGCTGCTGCCATCTAAGTTCATGGTTCCTAGCCTGTCCCCTTAGCAGTGACCAAGGAAAAATGGTTTAATCCTCTACATGTTTATATCCTGTAAAGCAAGCTTAAGAATCCATCAGTGTAATAATCTCCCCAAGGAGTCAAGGTGACAAATGTTGGAAATATGCTTTTCAAGTGAAAGAGATTCACAATAATAAAGTTCTGCCAAAAAGCCATCAATACACTTAACAGGCTAGAAAGGGCTCACCTTTTTTTTCTAGTGAAAAATAATGTCTTTTGACATATCTATAGTTTGCCATTAGTGGGTTATTTTATGACCACATTCTAAACTCTTGCAATAAATAGCTCTCATCACAAAGTTTCACACGTCATTATACTAAAAAGGTATCTTTGACAGTATCACCTTCATCTCTGTAGCTTACAAAAATAATTATCTGACTTCCCCTAAGTATTTATATAGTGTATAATATTCTTTCATCTGCAAAATATTGCTTCAAAATGCATATTTTGAATGTCATTTTTTCTTTCTTTCTTTTGTTTTTTGAAACAGAGTCTCGCTTTGTTGCCCAGGCTGGAGTGCAGTGGTGTGATCTCAGCTCATTGCAACCTCCGCCTCCCGGGTACAAGAGATTCTCCTGCCTCAGCCTCCCAAGTAGCTGGGATTACAGGCATGTGCCAGCATGCCCAGCTAATTTTTGTATTTTTAGTAGAGATGGGATTTTACCACGTTGGCCAAGGTGGTTTCGAACTCCTGACTTCAGGTGATCCGCCCGTCTCGACCTCCCAAAGTGCTGGGATTACAGGCATGAGCCACCGTACCCGGCTGAATGGCATTGTTTCGATGCAGATAATTTCTTAATGTTATTTTGGCATACCAGAATATTGTACTACTTTCCTACTTAGATAATCTTTTTCGCCAGTCAGTAGAAATCTCTTTTAATGAGGGTAAAGAAAACCACACAGATTGTTCAATTTCTCTCCAAAGATATTATAGTAGTACATTACTTTAAATCGGATTTAGACTAAGACAGGTTCTAAATGCACACTCAAACAAATAAGTAAGCAAACTAATTACGTGAAAGAATGAACTCCTCAAGGAACCCATAGGAACATGCCATCATTCTATTTCTGAGTAACCCTAGAGCTATGGTATTACAAGCCAATGAAAGATTTGGTTCTGTGCTTAGGCAGTTAATGAAATCATGTTTCCCCATTTTTCCTCTTGTGAGAAAGTTGTTGCTTTTCCACCATAAGCAGATATGTAAACTTTGTACCTTTGTTAATTTTGTAGGTTTTATTCCTTTAAATGCCTATATTTTGTATCTGGTAAGCCCAAACTTCTGAAGTCTCAATCAATATCTTTCTCTCCTTTCATTATCTCCTTTGTTTGGGTGGTATACATCCTTCAGTACCTTCCTAAGAAACTGTATATAGGAGGTAATTTTTAGATAGTTCATGTCTGAAGATGTCTTCATTTTGCCCTTATGCTTAATTGATATGTGAATTTTGGGCTGCAAATAATTTTTCCTCAGAATTTTGAAAGCACTGCTCCATTTTCTTCTGGATTCTAGACATTTTGACTCTTGACTCTTTATATATGGCCTGTTTTCTTTTCTGAAATCTTTTATAAACCCCAGTGTTCTTAAATGTCATGTACATGTGTTTTTTTCTGTGGTTCTATTTTCACATATTGTGCTGGGATTAGATGGGCCTTTTCTATCTGAAAACTTATGCCTTTCAGTTCTGATAAATTTTCTTGAATGATGTCTTCCATAATTTCCTCTCTTTCTTTTTTTTTTCCCAATTCTTCTCTTAGAGCAGGGGTTCCCAAATCCCTGGACTGTGGACTGGTACTGGTTCATGGCCTGGTACCAGTCCGTGCCTGTTAGGAACTGGGCTGCACAGTAGGAGGTGAGTAGCAGGCAAGTGAGCATTATTCCCTGAGCTCCACCTCTTGTCAAATCAGCAGGAGCATTAAATTCTCATAGAGGTGTGAACCTTATTATGAACTGCCCATGTGAGGGATCTAGGTTGTGTGCTCCTTATGAGAATTTAATTTCTGATGATCTGAGACAGAACAGTTTCACCCTGAAACCATCCCCCAACCCCAACCCCTGTCCGTGGAAAAATTGTCTTCCACAAAACTGGTCCCTGGTGCTAAGAAAGTTTGGTACTTTTGTCTTATAGAATTCTTGTTATTCAAGTGCTAGATATTCTCGAATGACCTTTTTATTTTCCTTAAATCTCTACATTCCTATTTCCCATCTTTTTGTCATTTTGCTCCACTTTCTGGGAAATTTCTTCAGCGGCATCTTTCAAATCTTTCACTGAGATTTTCATTTCTGCAAATAATCTCTAAATATCCTTATTTCTTGAATGTAATATCTTCTTATCTTTCTAAGGTTATTAATTACAGTTTTGTGATGTCTTATTTTCTCTGCAGTCTGTTTCCTCCAAGTTGGGTGTTTTGTTCTGTTTGCTGTGGTCTGTTTATCATACTGGAGGTTTGCCTCAGATGCTTGGTGAATCTTAGATAGCTACTTATATTCAAGAGAGGCACTCTTGCAAGCTGTTTGGAAGATCTGAGCATGTGGGTGGGGCTTATTTGTGGGCTTCATTGTATGATGATCTGGGGATGGGGGATGGTTTCCGGATGAAACTGTTCCACCTCAGATCATCCGACATTAGATTCTCATAAGGAGCACACAACCTAGATCCCTCACATGTGCAGTTCACAATAGGGTTCACACCTCTATGAGAATCTAATGCTCCTGCTGATCTGACAAGAGGTGGAGCTCAGGCAATAACATTCGCTGGCCTGCTGCTCACCTCCTACAGTGCAGCCCAGTTCTTAACAGGCCATGGACCAGTACCATAGAAGGGAAGAATGTCATCGAGGAACTCTTAAAGTTGAAATTCTTTGGTATTTCCTCTTGGACTGGTTGGATTCTGTAGAGAAGATGCTGTAATATTTTGTTTGTTAAAAAAAAAAAAATGCTGAGCTGGCCAGGCATGGTGACTCATGCCTGCAATCACAGTACTTTGGGAGACAAAGGTGGGTGGATTGCTTGAGCCCAGGAGTTTGAGACCAGACTGGGCAACATAGTGAGACCTTATCTCAACAACAACAACAAAAATACAAAAAATTTGTCAGGCATGGTGGTGTGCACTTGTGGTCCCAGCCACTCAGGAGGTTGAAATGGGAAGATGGCTTGAATTGGGGAGGCAGAGGAGCTCAGATTGTACCACTGTACTCCAGCCTGGTTGAAGGAGTGAGAACCTGTCAGAAGAGAAGGAAAGAAAAGAAAAGAAAAAAAAATAGAAGACTGAGCTGAGTATACTCCCTTTAATTTCCTGGAAACAGTATGCCAACCTTCAATAGTGCCTTATTGTCCAGATAATATGCCTCCTAAGATGAGATGGAGAAGAAGCTCCAGGGATCCTATGTGTTCTTAAAACACCCTTCATCCAATCAATCTGCTTTTAGCCCTCCTTCCCCCTCACTTCCAGTAGAACCTCGTACCACCAATTCCTGAGCCTTTTAGAACTTCAGGGGTGAATATCAAATTGCTTTTTGGCTTTCCTCATTTCTAGATTAAGAACTGCTTTCTCAGATGTGCTAGTTAGTTACCACTTGGTCATCAGCTTTTCAAATTCCAAAATTGTATTGCTGTTATGACTTTTCTATCCTTCTTTGTGAGTTTGTGCCTTAGAAAGAATCCTGTTATGTTGATTCATTGGGGTTTTAGGAGGAAGCAAAAATAAACACAGGGTTCCATCTGCCCTTTTAATTTAGTAGTCCCTCAGCTAGGCTTCCTAGTTAACTCCTTGCATTTCTGGGACTATTTCCTATTTCTTTTTCCTTGAAGATCCATTACTGATTCCTTTTTGCCTTGGACTTTTCTTATAGAATCTTTCACAACATTAATAAGATGAAATCCAACAGGGTTGGATAAAAACTGTAAGGTTTTATACTTGGAATTAAAATCCTGATTAAACAACCCAGAATAGAAGAGGTGTTGCTTAATGTCCACATGTGGAAAAAACTGTAAGATAAACATGCAGTAATTCAATGATGTGATATGACTGTTCTTCAAATGCTAATTCATAAGTGGGCCACATTAATGAAGAATAATGCTCAGAACAGGGGAGAGAAGATGATACTCCCTCTCGCCTTAGTATTTGCTTCTGGATGCTCTGATGTCCCCTACCCCATACTTTAAGAAGGACAATGACAGCAAATAACAGAAACAGACAAAAGTGAGTGGGTGGGGTGTGGCATGGCGGTGTGCATTTGTATTCTCAGCTACTCCAGGAGGCTGAGGCAGGAGGGTCCCTTGAGTTTAGGAGTCCAGCGTGGGCAACATAATGAGACTCCATCTCTAAAAAAAAAAGTGAGTGGTTGGAGATAGGGTTTAAAGCCTCAGCATATGGGCCAGGCGTGATGGCTCACACCTGTAATCCCAGCACTTTGGGAGGCTGAGGCGGGTCGATCACTTGAGGTCAGGAGTTCGAAACCAGCCTGGCCAAGATGGTGAAACCTTGTCTCTACTAAAAATACAAAAAATTAGCCAAGCGTGGTGGTGGATGCCTGTAATTCCAGCTTCTTGGGAGGCTGAGACAGGAGAATCGCTTGAACCCAGGAGGCGGAGGTTGCAGTGAGCTGAGGTCATACCATTGCACTCCAGCCTGGGCAACAGAGTGAGACCCTGTCTCAAACAAAACAAAACAAAAAAACCTCAGCATATGAGGAATGTGTGAAGCAACTAACGGTGCTTTGCTTGAGACAGAATTTGAGAGGGGAATGTGAAAAGCTGTCATGTGGGTTAAGGATTAAATTTGGATTATGTTTTCCGGGAGACCAGAATTTGAACTAACGGCAGAAAATACAGAGAGAAAGGTGCCAGTTCAAGATAAAAAAGACCTTTCTTCTGATAAGAGCTCTTTGGAAAGGGCATAGGCTGGCCCAGGAGATGCTATTGTCTCTGTCCCCGAAGGATTAGTGGTTGAATTAAGTAACTAAGGTCCTTTCCAGTCCTATTATTCTATGTCAAGGTCAAAGAATCATTCAGAGCAGGAAGGGCTATAAATGTGATTTAGAAGCATATTCTTCAATTTTTTTTTTTTACAGAGAAATTGAGAGCCAGCTGATCAGTGCCTGAGCAAGTTCTCCAACCAAGTCTTCTAATTCTCCACTGTGCATTCGTTTTGGTCTTCCACACCAGCCTTTTATAGTCCAAACTCCATTTGTTATTTTATAGCCCCTACCATATTTGAACATTTATAATGAGAGTTTCCTCAAAAAAATATGTGTAATTTTACATACTGTGCATTTGTACTTGAAAGGATGAAGACTTTCCCAGAATTCGTGCACCTCTTGCAGCCTCTCAATGCTCAGGTCTTAAATAGACACCAAACTTGTCCTCAGGGCATGGGTGACACTGTCAACTCAGCAACAGTGACTACATACATCTGCATATTTTTGCCCTATGATCTGAGGTGCGTTTTGAGAGCTATGCCTTGTGTTCCCTGACCTGGGTTTGAAAAGTCTTTCACTTGTTAGTGTCCTGACACTGGCTGTAATATATGAACCTCATATATACAATATGCAAAATCTAAGGCCTTATGGCAAATCATTTGTGAACATTTGTATGGTTAATGACTCCTTGAACTGTCTGTCCTCATTAATCATAA
Source organism: Rhinopithecus bieti (assembly GCF_001698545.2). NCBI lineage: Eukaryota > Metazoa > Chordata > Mammalia > Primates > Cercopithecidae > Rhinopithecus > Rhinopithecus bieti. Next base: position 595,522 of record NW_016804690.1, read on the forward strand.
ACTCTGGGCTTAGCTATTTCAGTCTCACAATGGTTTCTTTCTCCCCAGACTGTAAGGATTAGCCTGGTCCAGAAGTCCAAAAATCAGAATTAAGAATTGGGCAGAAGGCAAGGATTTATGCATGCAGAGCAAGTGTTAACGAGTTTACTGTTGCCAGAGGTCAAGGATAGGCTGGAATCTAGGGGGGCAAGTCACAAGCTAAGGGAAGGCAAATTTCCAAATCCAGGCAGACAGGGGGTCAGGCCCAGAGGCCAGCACTCAGAACACTGGAATGGTAACCTCCTGGCACACATCAGAAATCTAGGAGTACATGGGCATAAACTTGAAAGTCACTTGTCGCTGTAATTATCTGCTTAGAGAGGGGATCAGATTCTTGGTAGAGTCTGCTGGCTTAATTAAAAAATAGCTCTAAGAATGCCACACTTCCTTCTAATTAACCATTTAAGGAAAAAACTGTATGGTAATACTCATAATATTCCTGCCCCAAACACCAATTACTTCATTTCCTTAAACTTTCACTGGGGAAAACAATTTCACTCTTGGGACATAGGTAAAGGGTAGTTATGATGATGCATTTTCATGTTGCAGTTTTAGGAACTGATGGGACAAAATTTGCAGCAGCTTTTCATATCTGACCATCAATGAGCCACAACCCCCAACATTGCTTTATCTTCTATCTTTTTCTGTGTAGGTAAAAGCAGGATAGTATCTCTCTGTTTGATTAGGCAAGGATCAGGAGGTTATGGTGGTGAATAAAAATTGGTGAGCAGTGTTTCTCTGTAGTGACTACATGTCAATTTCTTCATAGGCAGGATGAGTGACCACAGATGAAATGCTCTGTAAGCTATGATGAGGCCACTGAATCATCTAGTTTGACAGGGTACTATTAAAGTAAATCACACCGTGATGAAAGGAGGCCAAAAAAGAAGTACTGACCTTCTTCTTTAGAAACCTTTTCATTTTCTTAGCTTAGGCTCATTTTATTTTTAGGAGGTATAATTGTTCTTTTCGGTCCACTCAAATAGGAGCTTCTTTTCTTACATTTTTTGGCAGGACTTGAATATAATAACCTTATCCTAGGAGACTTCCTGATTACCTTTGAAATGAGAGAGAGGGAGAAGCATAAGGCAATTAAAAATAAAAGCCATGGTTGGAAAAAACTTTTAGAGGTTATTTAATTTAACTCTCCTATGTAGTAGTTTTACTTGAAACCTGTACTATTTCAGGAAACTGAATTTCTTTGCTTGAAGATTCTCGGGAAAACACTCATAACTATCCTAGACATGTAGGCAAGTACTTAAGAATTGGGTCTCAGGTAAATTCACCCTGGTGTTTCTTGCTTCTAGAAAGGACTAAACCCAGTGATAATCTACAGAGCCTTTTTTGTTTTAGAAGATTCAATAGGGAAATTAATTCTTAAAGGGGGGTCGGGTGCAGTGGCTCATGCCTATAATCCCAGCACTTTGGGAGTCTGAGGTGTGCAGATCACTTGAGGCCAGGAGTTTGAGACCAGCCTGGCCAACGTGGTGAAACCTTGTCTCTACTAAAAAAATACAAAAATTAGCCAGATGTGGTAGTGCATGCCTGTAATCCCAGCTACTTGGGAGGCTAAGGCAGGATAATCACTTGAACCTGGGAGACGGAGGTTGCAGTGAGCTGATATCATGCCACCGCACTTCAGCCTGGGCGACAGAGTGAGACTCCATCTCAAGGAAAAAAAAAAATTCTTAAAGGGGAAACTACGGGTTGTAATGCTCAAGCTCAACTCAAATTTTCCTTTGGATCTCATCTTAATATTGGTAGTACACTTTTAAAACCAGTACTAGGTGCAAAATTCCTGAGGCAAGAAAAAAAAGTTAAAAAAAGAAACAGTACTAGGGCATTCATACAACTGCGTAAGGCAATTACAGATGAGGAAACTGAGGTACAGAGCGCCCTGGTATACTATTAGACCATCTGGCTTTTGGGACAAAGATGATGCTTCTTCTCCGGGTAAAGATTTATCCAGATAGTGGTTTCTACAGATGAAAAACGAGTTCCAGTAGAGCCCTCAGCCTTTGTCTGCTCCATATGATCACAATCTAAAATGTAAAGCTGGTGGTGATTTGTGAGGTGTGTGTGCTGTTCCTTGGAGTAATTTTTTTTTTTTTTTTTGAGACAGAGTCTCACTCTGTGGCCCAGGCTGGAGTACAGTGGCACAATCTTGACTCACTGCAACCTCCACCTCCTGGGTTCAAGTAATTCTCCTGCCTGAGCCTCCTGAGTAGCTGGTATTACAGGTGCCCACCACCACGCCCAGCTAATTGTTGTATTTTTAGTAGAGACGAGGTTTCACCATACTGGCCAGGCTGGTCTCAAGCTCCTGACCTCAAGCGATTCAGCTGCCTTGGCCTCCAGAAGTGCTGGGACTATAGGCATGAACCACTCACTGCGCCCGGCCTTGGAATACATTTTTATATTTCAGGGAATTTTTCGTGAGAAAAGTTTTGCTTTTGTTGTTTTTTTTGAGACAAGGTCTCACTCTGTTGCCAACCTGGAGTGCAGTGGCATGATCATGGCTCACTGCAACTTCAACTTCCTGGGTTCAAGCAATTCTCCTGCCTTGGCCTCCCAAGTTGCTGGGACTGTAGGTGTGTGCCTTGATGCCGGCTAATTATTTTATTTTATTTTTTTGTAGAGACAGAGGTCTTACTATATTACCCAGGCTAGTCTCAAACTCCTGAGCTCACACAATCCTCCTGCCTTGGCCTCCCAAAGTGCTGGGATTATAGGCATAAGCCACGGTGCCGGGCCCATAAGGAAAGTTTATAACTGATTTTGAAAAAATTTAAGTAAAAACAGTTAAGAAAATTATTCTTAAAAATGACCAAATAGCAATGGAATTTTCATATATCAACTGCCAGCCTGTGGGGATGGTTTCGTGGTTCACTTAGGTTGCAACTTCCTTGTACACTTTCACCTTTTACTTCCCTTCACTCTCCTGCCAGAAAGGTGACAGGTGGGGCCTTTCTAGGCAGTCAGAACATAATCACTGTTTACTTTGGCAATCTGTTCTTACAGAAGGTGATGCGCTTTTCTTTAGGGTTAGGCTTCTGAAGTAATTGCTTGACCAGGATCATTTTGTACTTTATGAATCAAGAGCTTAAAAAACAGATTTTCTGAAAAGTCTTTCCTTTGTATCTTAGTTTGCCTTCTTTGTTTTTCTTTTTCTTTTTCTTTTGAGATGTGACCCAGGCTACAGTGCAGCGGTGCAATCTTGGCTCACTGCAACCTCCACTTCCTTGGTTCAAGCGATTCTCATGCCTCAGCCTCCTGAGTAGCTGGGATTACAGGAGCCTGCCACTGCACCTGGCTAATTTTTGTATTTTTAGTAGAGATGGGAGTCTCACTATGCTGCCCAGGCTGGTCTTGAACTCCTGACCTCAGCCTCCCAAAGTTCTGGGATTACAGGCATGAGTCACTGTTCCCAGCCTCTCAGTTTGTCTTCTGCATGGCACATTATCAGAGTTCAAAAACTCTCACAATTGTCAAAGTAGTGATAAATAATAATAATAACAGTAACAACAACAACATCAGACAGACTTCCCAGTCACTGTTCTGAGATGTGTCTAGCATGCTTTTATAAATAAAAAGCCAAGGAAGCTACCCCTGTTGTCTTGGTAAATTACTTAGCAAATGCTGTGTGCCAGTGGGTACTTTGGGATGAAGATGCCAGCCTTTGCCATTCCTCATTCAAACTCTGTGCCAAACCTCACCTTACATCTCACGTTTTCTGAGCCTCTTTCCTAGGGTTTTGGGTGTCTGAGCTTACTAGAAAACACAGTTGGCTTTGAAATCCTTCAAGATTCCCTTCCCTTAGTAAAAGTGCCAAAGTTCTATTACTGTAATAATCTTGCAAAACTTAAACTGAAAAACAAACCTGCCCTACAAAAAGATTTAAATCACTATTGCTCACAACTAAGAAATCTTTATGAGCTGTGGATAAAGTTTTGTAACAGCCAACAAATATTAGCAGCCATAAGTCCATAAATTAACTATGAATGTCAAGGAATGTGCCTCTTGAATCAGATACCTGATACATTAGATTGTTTGAAAAAGGAAGGCCTCAAATAACACAAACCAGGAGCCCAGGAAAACATCTTTTCGTCTCCTTTTGTCTAATGTGGGCATGGATAGTCGGGTTCACCCAGGGAGGTGGGAACCCTGGATCTGCTTTCTTTTCCTTCTCTGTTTTCATCCCTCCCATTGTTTCCCTAGCAGGTGCCCAGTGGAACCTCTGCAGGAGTACTCTTTCAAAGATTTGGCTCTCCAACCAGAGATCAGGAGCTACAAAAAAAAAAAAAAAAAAAAAAAAAAAAAAAAAAAAAAAAAAAAAAAAAGAGAGAGAGAGAAAGAAAGAAAAGATTTGGCTCAGAATTCACTATCTTAACATGGTTTCTTTATTCTATTCTGTTCTTGGGTTGCCCATTTCTGCTCATGTAAGCTCCCTGGCTCCTACACCTAATAAGAGTTTTTCTATTTTCTTTCTCACATGTCTGGATTTAGAAGACATATCCTCTTTGATTCTTTAGTTGCAGTTCTTGCTCCATCTTACAGATTTACCACTGTCTTCCTCATATTTAACTGGCCTCCTGTGCAGTGTTACTATATAATAAGTGCTTTGTAAATATTTGTTGAGATTTGAATGAAAATGAAGTCAGAAAGCTGGAATAGCCTGAGTTTATTACCTGTGAGCTGTGTACAGCTGTAATCTGAGAGCTGGCAGGAGACACCTGAGAGGAGCATGATGAATGCATGATAGGAGTCACAGCCTTGCCCCTCTGATTTCACATGGTTTTTGGATTTTGTTCTCCCTAGGTAACTAGATGTTACACTTATAAATGTCAGATGTATTTATCAAATTGGAAAGTAGGAACTTAGTAGTTTTAGAAAATCATATGACTCATTTAAAAACCTTCCGAAGCTCATTCACTGACAATATTCAATAAAAATGCTTTATTGGGCCGGGCGTGGTGGCTCATGCCTGTAATCCTAGCACTTCGGGAGGCTGAGACGGGCAGATCATGAGGTCAGGAGATCAAGACCATCCTGGCTAACATGGTGAAGCTCTGTCTCTACTAAAATACAAAAAAAAAAAAAAAAAAAAAAAAGTTAGCCAGGCCAGGTGGCCGGCACCTGTAGTCCCAGCTACTCAGGGAGGCTGAGGCAGGAGAACGGTGTGAACCCATGAGGTGGAACTTGCAGTGAGTCAAGATAGTGGCACTGCACTCCAACCTGGGCGACAGAATGAGACTCTTGTCTCAAAAAAAAAAAAAAAAAATTTATTGTGAATCATTTCTTTTAAATTGCAGAATAAAATGGCTTTATGAAAATGTCGGACGGGCGCGGTGGCTCACGCCTGTAATCCCAGCACTTTGGGAGGCCGAGGTGGGTGGATCACGAGGTCAGGAGATTGAGACCATCCTGGCTAACACGGTGAAACCCCGTCTCTACTAAAAATACAAAAAAATTAGCCGGGCGCGGTGGTGGGCGCCTGTAGTCCCAGCTACTTGGGAGGCTGAGGCAGGAGAATGGCGTGAACCCAGGAGGCGGAGCTTGCAGTGAGCCGAGATCGCGCCACTGCACTCCAGCCTGGGCGACAGAGCGAGACTCCATCTCAAAAAAAAAGAAAATGTCAAGCATCGTGATTATAATAATGCATGCAACCTTATACTGTACTTATCTGATAATTACCCTACAGGTGATTTAAATGTTTAATAAATGCCATTTTTGTGTCTGTGGACTTCTGAGTGTCTCTCTAGGTGAAGAATTTGGAGTAGTAAAAGGTTCATTTCTCAAAGATGGAAGCAAAACCTCAAGAACACTGAGTAAAAGAAAACTTTTGCAATTCCCAGCAAATCAGAATTGCTCAGAGATCCCATTGCAGCAGCCTGTTTCTTTGCTTCTTAGAAGAACCATTGAAGGAACAGCATTTAACACTGACATGCGCACCCTCTTCTAAGTGGGGCAAGGTAGTGGTAGAAATAATGGAATTGAAGGCTATGACACCTTTAGAATTGGATTCTCAGTGGGCCACACAGTGTTCTGTGCAAATGAGCTTTTTAATGTTCATAAGGAGAAAGACACAGACTCGTTAAAAGGAAAATGTAAAATTTCTGGAAGGGACAAAGGATGAGTGGCCCCTGTGGCCTGATGTAAACTCCTTCCCTGGTACTCTTTTTTACATTTTTAAATTATTTTACTTCATTTTTTGAGATAGAGTCTCACTCTGTCACCCAGGCTGGAGTGCAGTGGCGCGATCTTGGCTCTCTGCAACCTCCGCCTCCTGGGTTCAAGTGATTCTCCTGCCTCAGCCTCCCAAGTAGCTGGGATTATAGGCACACACTACCATACCTGGTTAATTTTTGTATTTTTAGTAGAGACAGTTTTCCCCATGTTGCCCAGGCTGGTCTCGAATTCTTGTACTCAAGCATTTCACACACCTCAGCCTCCCAAAGTGCTGGGATTACAGGCATGAGCCACCGCACCCAGCCTTTTTTAAAAACATTAATCGGAAATCAGCTCCACCTTCCCTAGTACTCTTTAGCCAATTCCTTCCTTCTCTGCTAACACTTAGAATCTTTTTCTATTTTGGCAACACCCTTTTTCTCCTGCCTATAAACATGTTCAAGTTATCTTCCATCTAAAAAAGAAGCTTTCTCACTTCAGTGAAATTTTAGGGAAAATGTAAAAAAATGTAAAAGGAAAAGAAAAAGAAAAAAGAAACTTTCTTGATACTGCATTTCTGTTTCCTCCTTTATGTCATTACTTGAAAGAGTAATAGTCTACACAGTGTTTGACATGTAGTAAGGTACTTTATAGTTTTAGAATAGCAAAGGCATGCAAGTCGTAAAGACTGTGTCTTCATAAGGTTTTGTAAAATTTGTTTTGTAGAGGGCCGGGCGCGGTGGCTCAAGCCTGTAATCCCAGCACTTTGGGAGGCCGAGACGGGCGGATCACGAGGTCAGGAGATCGAGACCATCCTGGCTAACACGGTGAAACCCCGTCTCTACTAAAAAAATACAAAAAACTAGCCGGGCGAGGTAGCGGGCGCCTGTAGTCCCAGCTACTTGGGAGGCTGAGGCAGGAGAATGGCGGGAACCCGGGAGGCGGAGCTTGCAGTGAGCTGCGATCAGGCCACTGCACTCCAGCCCCGGTGACAGAGCGAGACTCCGTCTCAAAAAAAAAAAAAAAAAAATTGTTTTGTAGAAAAAAAATATATTTCCTTGAAAAGTAGGCATTGATAAGGAAGAAGAGGAGTTCTGAGCTTTGGTGGTTTTAAAACATGGCCCCCAAATTCTGTGATGTTCTTCTCATTGAGAAGTGGGGTCTATGTCCCCTCTCCTTGAATCTGGATTCTCTGTGCCTACTTGGCCAATGAAATATAGTGGAAGTGAACAGTGCCAGTCTCCAGGTCCAGATCTTCAGAACCTGGCAGCTTCCACTTCCTATCTCTTGGACCCAGGCACCATGTGATGAAGAAGCCCAGGCCACACAGAGAGACCATCCTTAGATGTTCCAGCTGAGGGTCAAATAAAATGGTTATGGTACAACAGATACGTTTTGAGGTGGTTTGGTATGTAGTCCTAGATAACTGGAACTGAGCTGGTCTGTTCCTTTTCTAATCTTGCTTTCCATTAATCCTAACTGGCAGATGTAACTCCTTTAACTGGCCTGCAGGCTCCCATTCACTCGCATCTGTAGACCTATCTTGCCACTAGGCAATAGTTACAAACCCAAATGGCTTCAGGGCTGTGCAGGGCAGAGAACAAAAGAATCTAGACCAGCATAGCCTAATAGAATGTTCTGATGGAAAGTTCTTAATCTATGAATCCAATACTCTGGCACACAAAATGTGGCTAGTGTGAACAAGGGACTGAACTTTTAATTTAGTTTAATTTAAGTTTAGTTGTTTTTTTTGTTTTTTTTTTTTTGTTTTTTGTTTTGAGACAAAGTCTCACTCTGTCGCCCTGGCTGGAGTGCGGTGGTGCAGTCTCAGCTTATTGCAACCACCACCTCTCAGGTTCAAGCGATTCTCCCGTCTCAGCCTCCCAAGTAGCTGGGTGGGACTACAGTCATGTGCCACCATGCCTGACTAATTTTTGTATTTTTAGTAGAGACAGGGTTTCACCATGTTGGCCAGGCTGGTCTTGAGCTCCAGACCTCAGGTTATCTACCCACCTCGGCCTCCCAAAATGCTGGGATTACAGGTGTGAGCCACCATGCCCAGCCAATTTTAGTTAATTTTAATATGAAATGTAAAAGTCACATATAGCTAGTGGCTAACTATATAGAACAGTACAGTTCTAGACAATGCCTGCTTATGTGAAAGAAAACACAGGTCTAATTACATTGTTTTAGCATTTCTTAAGTCAAAGTTTTAGTGTTTTCTGATTCTTAAAAATTGTGTTAGTAGTACTAAAACAGCAGATTCCTGCCCCATCTTTTAGTCTCACTCTGCAGAGGCACCCACTTTCACTTCTCTTGAGCATTTCTTTTGATATTTACCTCCACATATAAAGAATATGTTTAAGCTGTTATTTTAAAATTTATCCTTTTTGGACACTATCAATTTATTTTCTGATAGATAATAGATGAAGATTTAGCAAGTATTAGAGAATAGATAGTACCCAATCTTTTTAGCATCATAAAATAAGCCAGCTGGCTTGGTAGCTCATGCCTGTAATCCCAACACTTTGGAAGGCTGAGGTAGGCACATCACCTGAGGTCAGCATGTCAAGACCAGCCTGGCCAACATGGTGAAACCTCATCTCTACTAAAAATACAAAAATTAGCCAGGCATGACGGTGCATGCCTGTGGTCCCAGCAACTTGTGAGACTGAGGCAGGAGAATTGCTTGAACCCAGGCATCGGAGGTTGCAGTGAGCTGAGGTCATGCCTCTGTACCCCAGCCTGGGTGACAGAGTGAGAATCTGTCAAAAAAAAAAAAAAAAAAAAAAGCGCTAATGTATCAGTTTCTTATCACTGCTATAACAAGTAATCACAAGCAAGCCTAATGGCTTAAAACAACACACACTTATCTCACAGTTCTGGAGATCACTAGTGGGACAAACACCTGGTTGGGCTAAAATCAAAGTGTTACAGGGCTGTGTCCCTTTCTGGAAGCTTTAAGGGAGAATCTGTTTCCTTGCCTTTTCTAGCTTCTAGAGGCTGCCAGATTTCCTTGGCTTGTGTCTCCTTCCTCCCTCTGTAAAGCCCACAATGTTGCATATCTCCAACCATTCTTCTGTAGTCACATCTCCCTCTGACTATGAACTTGGACAAGAAAGGTTCTCTGATGAAAAGAACCCTGTGAATGGATTGGGCCCGTCCAGATAATGCACGACAATCTCCCCACCTCAAGGCCCTTAATTTAATCACATCTGCAAAGTTGCTTTCACTCCGTCAGATCCCGGGGATTAGAATGTGGATGTCTTTGGCGGGTTATTATTCCACCTTCTGGATGTACCTTTCCTCTTTCTATTTTCAGTGACATTACCTAACCTTTAAAAACACTGTGGTGGGGCAGTATATAAGATCTTCAAACTGTTCCCCTCAGACTTGTTCATTTACCTCTACTGGATTTGTATTTCGCCATGCAGGGCATAACAAACCGTACCTGCAGGTCCTGTATAGAGGCTGGTCTCCAGTCCATGACAATTGCATCAGAAGTGCTGTAAAGAATCCTGCTTCAGTGAATCCAAACTGATGGTCCAATGAGTCTTGAAGGCAGGGACTATTCTCCATTATAGTCCAGAGACTGGCACATACTAAGTGCTCAGAAAATGCTTACCCCAAGACTGAAGGATCTCTTCCTGACACTGGAGAACCAAGATTAAAGCCACCTCCCTGGGCTGAGGGTCCTTAACATGTGTGCCCTGGAGCTTTGATCTGTAGGACCAATCCTGACCTCATAGAGAGGCACTTGACCATGTAAATCAACATTCTAGGACTTCCTCCAATTCACCCTTGCTTCTAGACTAGAGGAGTCTGTGAGCTGGTTCCAATGCCTGGTTCGATGTGATCACTAATGTGCTTAGATCTGTCTAGTACCCTTTCTATTCAAATCTCAGAGTTTACTTTCTTCTCACCAGTACCATCTACTCCAAAAAGCCAGTCCGTCCAAGGGCCATGGCCTGGAGATTGGTGGCCTGCATTCAGCTAACAGTTACATAATGCTAACTCCCTGATTTCTGAGTACTATAGGTAGGGCTTCACCTGTCTCGCAGGACACCCCGAGACATCATGTTAGTCACTGGGTACTCACTATGACTTTGTATATCATCTGAGTCATTGTTCTGCCTTCCTGTGAGGCAGGAAAATAGGGTCTGGAAGCAGGGAACATTAGGCCAATTCACACTTACCCTATAACAGAAAATATCCTCTCCATAGGGTGTACGCTGTAAATGACTGTAACTTTACTTCATCCTCTCCATTTACATAGGGCGTACCCAAAGTTACCAATGGAATTTTGTAGGGGGTATTTAAACTCCCAAAAATTCTGTAACAGGGCCTTTTGAACCCTATGCTCAGGCCCACTCCTGCACTGCGGAGTGTACATTCATTTTCAATAATTCCTCCATCCCTTCCTTGCTTTGTGCGTTTTGTCCAATTCTTTGTTCAAGACGCTAAGAACCTGGAACCCTCCACCTTTAACCCCTGAAGAATGTTCTCTTCGGTGCAGGTGCTGTCCTGCTACCTACTACTGGTCATTCCTCAAGCACCTACCACATCCCTGCTACCAGATCTAGTTCAGATCTACTCATCTTGCTGCCGTGCTAGCACTCAAACTGACATAGTGTGGCCATAGCATGACTCAGTGTATGGAAATGAAGATTACCAGATGGGACAGTGGTAAGTCTAAATAGTTTATGGTGGCACATGATTAGTGGTTTCTACATCATTGCAGAACAAGCAGAGCTGTGTTTTAAGGAATGATGAGCCTGCCATAAGGCAGATTTCATGTGTTTCCAAGTTTTATTATTTTCAGATCACTACAAATTTTTCCCTCTCTGGGAAGTTAAAAAGATATGCTCTTTCCTCCCTCCCACTCCATACACACTCCCTACATTTTGTTTACAGGTTTCTGCATCCAGAATGGGTTTTGAATGTCATTACTCAGAGTGTCACAGGCATCCATGTTTCTGCCTGACATAGAAATCTCTTCAACTTGGGCACCCCACCAACCATACCTTGTGTAATTTACTTTTGCTGCCCAAAGAAGCAGAATATAAAATATTTCCTCTGTTGCCCCAGTGAGGGCAGAGCAGGGAACAGAATAGCTGAGCACAGAGGTCACTACCAGAGAACTCTCAAAGAAAGAAACACTCAGATCAGAGGCAGCAGAAGCTGTAACCAGCTGTGGGCATTTTGTATGGTGGGTGTGAGGGAAATAAAGAGCCCATATTGGATTTCAGTTGAACTTTGAGTTGGTGTGGAGCAAAGTGAAAGGCAGAGCCTTGATACGAAGTGAGCATTGACCCTCCTGCAGAGGAGCTGCAGGAGAAAAGGAGGAATAGGGAGGAGGTCCACGGAACCAGACAAGGCAGCGAGGGAAACTGGGGATGGAGGCACGTTAACATCACAATTCATCGTGGCCGAATTTGTGTCTTTCTCACTCCATGGTGTGGGTTCCTTCATTATCTTGGTCGTCTTTACAATCCCTGAGACTTATATACAGATGGTGGAAGGGGAAAGAAGGGGCCAGGGGAGCAGGGAAAGAGGCCCTACTTCTATTCTTTTTTTTTTTTTGAGATGGAGTTTCACTATGTTGCCCAAACTGGAGTACAGTGGCATTATCTCGGCTCGCTGCAAACTCCGCCTCCCAGGTTCAAGCCATTCTCCTGCCTTAGCCTCCCGTGTAGCTGGGATTATAAGCACTCACCACTGTGCCTGGCTAATTTTTGTATTTTTAGTAGGGTTTTGCCATGTTTTCCAAGCTGGTCTCAAACTCCTGACCTCAGGTGATTCACCTGCTTCGGCCTCCTAAAGCGCTAGAATTATAGGCATGAGCCACCCCACCTGACCCCTACTTCTATTCTTAAAGCTTTGTAGCCATCCCTGACATGTGATGGTTAGGTAGATATCCAGACTCAGGACAGTATTCAATCCTAGTGCCAAGAGTAGGAATGCCAGATCAATGGTCCTCCCAACAAAATGCCGCCCCAGCAAGGGCTCTTTCTGCCTAGATGTCGTGTAGTAGCACAGTTAAGAGCATCAACGCTGGAGCCAGATAGACCTGATTTCAATTCCTGGCTCCTCCACCAAGTCATTTTGTGAGGTCATGAAATGTATTGCCCTCTCTGTGCCTCAGTTTCTTCATTTGTAAAAATGGGTAAATAATAGTACATAGCTTATAGTATTCTTGTAAGAATTAAATGCCTTAATACTGTTAAAAGGTTAGCATGACGGGGTGTGGTGGTGCACACCTGTAATCCCAGCATTTTGGGAGGCCAAAGTGGGAGGATTGCTTGAGCAGAAGAGTTCAAGACCAGCCTGGGCAACATGGGGAAACCTGTCTCTACAAAAAATAAAAAAATTAGCATGGTGGAGCATACCTGTGGTGCATAGCTGAGTGGTCCCAGCTACTCAGGAGGCTGAGGTGGGAGGATTGCTTCAGCCCAGGAGGATGAGGCTATGGTGAACCATTCATGCCACTGCACTCTGGCCTCGGCGACAGAGTAAGACATTGTCTCAAAAATAAATTTTAAAAAATAAAATAAAAATTAAGAAGGCACAGTGTTTCACATACAAGCATTTAATACTTATCCACTACTATCTTGTAGTGGATACACTATGTGCTTGTTGCCCAGTCTGGAGTGCAATGGCATGACCTCAGCTCACTGCAAGTTCTGCTTCCTGGGTTCAAGTGATTCTTGTGCCTCAGCCTCCCAAGTAGCTGGGATTACAGGCATGTACCACCATGCCAGGCTAATTTTGTATTTTTAGTAGAGGTGGGGTTTCACCATTTTGTCCAGGCTGGTCTTGAACTCCTGACCTCAGGTGATCCAACGACCTCGGCCTCCCAAATTGCTGGGATTACAGGTGTGAGCCACCGCGCCTGGCTCATCCACTACTATTATTTGTGAACATAGAAGAGCAAACTCTCCATTGGACCAGATGGGTAGAGGACTTCTCCTGAACCTATGAGGCAAATCAATGCCTTCTTGCTAATGAGGGAAAAAAACTGGTAGACCCATGGTATGGTCTGGCTCTGTGTCCCCACCCAAATCTCATCTTGAATTGTAATCTGAATTGTAATCCCCACATGTTGGGGGAGTGACCTCTTGGAAGGTAATTAGAGCATGGGGGCCCCCATGCCATTCTCATGATAATGAGTGAGTCCCACGAGATCTGATGGTTTTATAAACATCTGGTGTTTCCCCTGCTGGCACTTTTTCTCTCTCCTGCTGCCATGTGAAGAAGGACATGTTTGTTTCCCCTTTCACCATGATTGTAAGTTTCCCGAGGCCTCCTCAGACATGTGGATCCGTGAGTCAACTAAACTTCTTTCCTTTATAAACTACCCAGTCTTGTGTATTTCTTCATAGCAGCATGAAAATGAACTAATCCAGTCCACATAACCAAATAACGGAATCCCTTTCCCAATGATCACTATTACTACTCAACTTAAAAATGCAACTGATAGGAGAGCTGCAGGTAAACTCTCCCCTTTTCTTACATGAAAAACCTATTAGAAAATAGAGGTGAAGCATCTGATTATTGAATGTTCTATTTTTGTGTTTTCTCTTTTCTCTTTCTAGAAATAATCCCAAACTTATAGCAGAGTTACGATAGTACAAAAATTTCCACATTTGCTTTACCCCAATTCTTAACATTTTGCCACATTTGCCCATCACTCCCTATGTTATTACTCTCTATGTATTCACATTACTTTTTTCCTAAATGATTGGTGCCCCTTTACTTCAAAATACTTTAGCAGAAATCTCCTAAGAACATTCTCCCGCATAGCCATATGTATTAGTCTGTTCTCAGGCTGGGTAATTTATGAAGAAAAGAGGTTTAATTGACTCACAGTTCTACAGGCTGTACAGGAAACAAGACTGGGAGGCTTCAGGAAACTTACAATCAGGGAGGAAGGTGAAGGGGAAGCAAGTGTGCCTTACCATGGTGAGGCAGGAGAGAGAGAGGGAGAGACGGGGAAAGTGCTATGCACTTTCAAACAACCAGATCTTGTGATTATTCTATCACGAGAACAGCAAGGGGGACGTCTGTCCCCATGATCGAATCACCTCCCACCAGTCCCCTCCTCCGACATGTGGGGATTACAATTTGACATGAGATTTGGGTGGGGACACAGAACCTATCACCATGGCTCAATTAGAAAATTCAGGAAACTTAACCTTGATATAATATTATTGTCTAATATTATATCAGTGGCTGTTCAAATTTTACCATTTGTCTTAATAATCTCCTTGAGGTGACTCTTTAGTCTCCTCTAATCTGGAACAACTCCTCAGCATGTGTTTACTTTTCATGACCTTGCTGTTAAGTGTGTAGGCCTGTAGTTTTATAGACTATCTCTCCATTTGGGTTCATTTCATGTTTTCTCAGGATGAGATTCCAGTTGTACATGAGAACATGGTGAGAATAGCCAGGAGTGGTGGTTCATCCTTCCTGGGGCTATACATCAGGAAACTCATAACTGTCAGTTTGTCCTGCTGTTGATGATGTTAATTATTTTCTGATGTTTTGATCATTGACAAGCAGAATAAGAACCAGGGGAACAAAGAATAACCAATGTGTTGGAATCCAGTTAAGTGGAAGGATTTCTTAGAAGAGTGCCATGCATCATCTGATTTTTTTTGGTGTCTGTTTCCAAGTTTCCTTTTGTGTACACCTTCTCATTTTCAATTTGTTTGGGAAAAGTAAATAATAGTAGTACTGTGGCAAGATGAATTTAAGGAAGGAGGATTTGAAACATCTGACTAAGCCCAGGCAGGCCCAGGCTGGAGATGGACTGAAGGGCTGGTGGGCACCCCATCTTTGAGTAGCGGGTGTTAAGGTGGATGGGGTAATGAAGGGCATACTCTGGTCCTGGGACTTACCAAAGCCACAGGTGGACCCAAAGATTGGGAGGAGAGGCCTGATCACCCCCTTAATGCCTTCTTTCATTCACATCCTGCGTTCTAATGTACAACTGGTGCCGGCCATCCTGTTTCCCGCTTCTGGCCTTTGCATAGGCATGCTGGTCCAAATGGATGGGAAGAGGAGGGACTCATGTTTTTTGAGCTTCTGCTATGATCCACTCACTTTCATGACAAATAGATGAGGAATGGTCAACTGAGTAATCAGGAAGTAGAGCTCGGTGGAGAAGGGAATCAAACAAAAGCCCAGGGAGTCAGGTGTCAGTGCCCAAAAGTTCCTTTTGAAAGAGACTTTCCTTATCTTTTAAAATGCTTTTTACTTATTATTATCGTTATTTTTTTAGAGACAGGGTACAGCTCTGTTGCCCAGGCTAGAGAGCAGTGGCGTGATCATAGCTGACTGCAGCCTTAACCTCCTGGGCTTAAGTGATTTTTCCACCTCAGCCTCCCGAGTAGCTGGGATTCATGCGTTTTTAATGTCATATCAGGACTTGTCACTTGGTGGGGGGTAAGGGGGAGCTGTCTTTCAGGCAGAGAGACCTCTGCTGAGGGTACTAATAATAATTCTATCAAAAATAGAGCTGAAATTAAATGCTGCTATTTTAATTACTCAAACTATCTCAAAGGATTTTCAAGAGTTGACTGAATGATGGGAATAGTGTTCAATAATGAATGAGTCACTAAAAAAAGATAGTGAAGCAAAATGTGTATTTGTCTTTGTGAATCAGTTATCATTGTTATTGTTTAATAACAAAATATGTATATTGCCATGTTTCTGGAGAAGAATTAGAGGGTGTGCTGACGCAAAGGGATATGCGTTTTTTTTTTTTTTAAAAAGCGCCTACTCAAATGTCGACTTTATTGTTTCTATATAAACACCTTTTTGTACTGAAAACTGTAAAAATAACACGTTGTTGCTGTGATTGCGAATCCAAATTTTGCAAAGCCAGAAAATCTAGTTATTATGCTATAGCACAAACTACCTAAGCTTTCTTATCCACAAGTAACTTTGCCTTCATTTCTTGATTGTTGGGTTCAATCTCACTGACTTTGCTTCTCAGACACATGGGAATACTTATGTCTTGGCGCTCAAACTCAAACAGTAAAGCTAAAGTTATTCAAATACATTCAAATGACACAGATCCCTTACAAATGACTAGTATCATGTAGAAGAAAAAGATGCCAAGAAGAAGAATTTATATATCCTAGCAACTTGTTAATATTATTGGTTGTGTGTCTATACTTAGCCATAGATAGCTTTCACAACCTTGTTATATAGCCGATTACAGAAGAAGAAAAAGGTGTAAGAACAAGTTTTATGGCTGAAGTGTGTGGTGTCATAACTCCCTATTTTAGCATCTCAGATGTGTTCCATCCATTAGACATGGCAGAAAACTGCTTTTGGTGTGTATTGTATGTAAGCCCAGTGTTTGTTAGTATTCTTTCATGCGTACGAACTCTGCCGAGTAACATGTATCTGAATCTTGCCATCCTTTCTCTCTGCACAGACAGCAATGTTCTTACTCCTCTCCTCCTGTAAATCAAGTCATCTCTGATTTCCCTGAGGACTGGTGCTCTTGCAGCAATTCCATCTATCACTCGATGGAGTGACTCTTCTGGTAGAGGGGAAGGGGATTCATTAGTGGCGTTGATAGTCAAGTTACTAAGGTTCTTTATCAACATCTCGGAACAGATTTCAGAGGCCCATGAATCGTCCCGAGAATTTTCTTGGGTCAGCATTTGTGAAGACTCTGGGATGGAGGTTGGATTAAACTGCTGTGATGGGTCCATCTGCGTCTTGAACAACACTAAGCTTCTCCTGGATCTTTGAAACCAAGCAGAAACTGATGACTCACCTTCAAATTGCTACAAGGTAGCCCAGAAAGAGCAAAGGGATGGTTTTGACTATTGAAATGCTAAATCTTGATTATTCACATGCAATAGTAATGAATTCTGCACGTGGCATTTTCAGAAGAAGGAAGATAGAGATATAGATTGAGTATCCTTTATCAGAAATGCTTAGGACCAGAAGTGTTTTGGATTTCAGATTTTTTCAGATTTTGGAATATTTGCATATATATTTAATGAGATATCTTTGGGCTGGGACCCAAGTCTAAGCATGAAATTAATTTGTTTCATACACATCTTATATACATAGCCTGAAGGTAATTTTATACAGTATTTTATTATTTATTTGTTTATTGAGACAGGATCTTGCTCTGTTGCCCAGGCTGGAGTTCAGTGGTGCAATCTTGGCACCTTGCAACCTCTACCTCCCTGCAACCTCCACTTCCTTGCAAACTCCACCTCCCGGCCTCAAGAGATCCTCCCACCTCAGCCTCCTGAGTGGCTGCAGGCGCACACCACCACTCCCAGCTAATTTTTTTATGTTTTATTTTTATTTTTTTGAGACAGAGTTTTGCTTGTCGCCCAGGCTGGAGTGCAATGGTGCGATCTCGGCTCACTGCAACCTCTTCCTGGGTTCAAGCGATTCTTCTGCCTCAGCCTCCCGAGCAGCTGGGATTGCAGATGCCCATCATCATGCCCAGCTAATTTTTGTATTTTTAGTAGAGATGGGGTTACACTATGTTGGCCAGGCTGGTCTCAAACTCCTGACCTCAAGTGATCCACCCACCTCGGCCCCCTAAAGTGCTGGAATTACAAGCGTGAGCCACCGTGCCCGGCCAGCCTGGCTAATTTTTTTTGTATTTTTGGCAGAGATGGGGTTTTGCCATGTTGCCCAGGCTGATCTCAAACTTCTGAGCTCAAGTAACCCACTTGTCTCAGCCTCCCAAAGTGCTGGAATTACAGGTTTGAGCTGCTATGCCTATGCCAGTTCTGTTTTATGCAATATTTTAAATAATTTTGTGCATGAAACAAAGTTTCGGCTGTTTTGACTGTGACCTGTCACTTGAGGGCAGGTGTGGAATTTTCCACTTGTGGTGTCAGGTCAGCTTTCAAAAAGTTTCAGATTTAGGAGCATTTTGAATTTTGGATTTTTGGATTAGGGATGATTGAAGGTGAGAGAAGGCATGACTGAGGACCCTGGCAAAGATGAAGAGGAAGTAACAGGATTTGCCGGAAATAGTGATGATCTGTTAAGATGCTTCTGTATGTATGTGAAGCTAACCAATACATTGTGGTCTGTCTAGGTCCTATTTAGTTTTTCTTGCTGCAGCTGCCCTCCAGGAATCATCTGAGCTGTAATTTTCTGATATAGCCACCAGGTGGCCTTTAATTCCCTTGGGTGACTGCAGGGCAAGTTGAGCCGGCAATTGGCCTGTCGTCGGTCCCAAGGCGGGTAGGGGCATCAGTAATTAATCCTGTCCTGGATATTCTTTCTACCAGTACTGACCTATTACTGTGCCCATCTGGTCCTCCTTGTTGTGTTGGACTGCCTGCCAGATGGATAGGCTCTCTTCTGTGAATTTAAACAAGCATTCACACAACATAATGAATACATTATAAACTATTTCCACTCCTCCAAATTAATTTTCTACTTTTGATCATGTCTGCATAGACTTATATAATTTTAACAAGTGCGTATCCATTATTTGGTATACTGCTTTTAATTCAATATTATCTAACATGTTAGAATTAGTCTATCTACATGCTTACATTTTAGAAAGTAAAATCATGGCTGGATGCAGTGACTCATGCCTGTAATCCCAGCACTTTTGGAGGCCAAGGTGGGTGGATCATGAGGTCAGGAGTTCAAGACCAGCCTGGCCAACATGGTGAAACCCCGTCTCTACTAAAAACACAAAAAATAGCAGGGCGTGGTGGTGTGTGCCTGTAATCCCAGCTACTCAGGAGGCTGAGACAGGAGAATTGCTTGAACCCAGGAGGTGGAGGTTGCAGTGAACTGAGGTCTCGCCATTGCACTCCAGCCTGAGTGACAAAGCGAGACTCTGTCACAAAAAAAAAAGAGAAAGTAAAATCATGTTTTATTATGCTTCTAATTTTGTTTATTAACATAAGTAGCATTGACATGAACCTGGGAGCTTTGGACCCAAAGTAGAACTAGAGGATAAAAGAATGATTTCATAATTATTATATATTCCTAAATTGCCTTACAGAAATACAAAATTCTATTTAATTGCCATTTTTTCCCTAAGGCTGCTTACCCCCAATAAACAAGTAAGTTGCTGGTGCTGATGTCTTGAAAAGTTGTAAAATGCCTCCCTCCCCATCTCCTCTTCTTACCACTTGCCCTCTTTTCTGTGCAGCTGACATGCGAACTTGCTCCTTCCATAAGAGTAGGCTGGATGGGAATTTCCATGTATTTGAACGGATGTGTCTCAGCGTTATTTGGGAAAAGGTACGCACACATCATTCAAATGAGTGGAACCATTTGGAAAGTTCCAGTTTTACTGGTTTTCATTATTGATAGTATAATGCTTCTTGATGTTGCCTAAATCTGTGTTTCTTTCATTAGTAACAAGGCTCGGCCCTCCCCAGCAATGAACCTGCCTGTATTTACTTGTCTGAAACCACTTAACAACTCTGACCACTCATCAGGGGAAATCTGAGCACTAATGCTATCCATTTTTTAATACTATGTTGGTAGGTTTTTCATGCCTATTTTTTCAATTTTCAATTTTCATTAAAACCTTTAAGTTACATTTTTCTAGTGAAGAAGCTGTTTAATTGAATAATTACTTACGTTTAAATAGTTTAATAAAAATCCAAAAAGTTTTTTTTTTTTTTTTTGAGATGGAGTCTCGCTCTATGGCCCAGGCTGGAGTGCAGTGGCTGGATCTCAGCTCACTGCAAGCTCCGCCTCCCGGGTTTACGCCATTCTCCTGTCTCAGCCTCCCGAGTAGCTGGGACTACAGGCGCCTGCCACCTCGCCCGGCTAGTTTTTTGTATTTTTTTTTTTAGTAGAGACGGGGTTTCATGGTGTTAGCCAGGATGGTCTCGATCTCCTGACCTCGTGATCCACCCGTCTCGGCCTCCCAAAGTGCTGGGATTACAGGCTTGAGCCACCGCGCCCGGCCCAAAAAGTTTAAGACAGCATAAGTGAAAAGTTGTTTCAACATCAACCCACCACACCCCCACCAAGTCTTCCAGCTTCCTCCCCTAGAAGCAACCACTGTTTGGGCTTTTGTTTTTAGGTTCTTTTAGATATATTTAATGGATATAAACTATATATATGTCTTTTTGTTTTTAGACACTGAGAGTAACTACAAATACATCATTTTAGTGTCTTGCCTTTTAAAAAATTTAACAATGTATCTTGGATATGTTTCCATGTCAAGATGTGTGAACTATCTCATTGTTTTAACAGCTGTGTAGTATTTCATTGTATGGATGGATATATTGTAATTCAGTAAACAGTTTCTTTTGGATGGACAGAAAGGGTATCCATACATTTTTGCATCCATCCATGTATGTCTGTAGGATAATTTTTTTTTTTTTTTTAGATGGAGTCTTGCTTCTTCACCCAGGCTGGGGTGCAGTGGTGCAATCTTGGCTCACTGCAACCTCCACCTCCTGTGTTCAAGCAATTCTCCTGCCTCAGCCTCCCAAGTAGCTGGGATTACAGGCATATGACAGCATGCCTGGCTAATTTTTGTATTTTTATTAGAGATGGGGTTTCAACATGTTGGCCAGGCTGTTCTCAAACTCCTGACCTCAAGTGATCCGCCTACCTCAGCCTCCCAAAGTGCTGGGATTACAAGTGTGAGCCACCGCGCCCAGTCATGATAAGTGTTTAGAAGAGAAATTATGCGTCAAAAGTATCTGAATTTGAAATTTAATAGCTATTACCATTTCCCCCTCATTGAGCTTTTTTCATTTGCGTTTTAAACATTTTAAGTAAAGTCAGGAATATTTTTAAAATTGCCTTGATTTTTTAGAGCAGTTTTAAGTTCACAGCAAAATTGAGCAGGAGGTACAGAGATTTCCAGTATGTCCTCTGCCCTACACATGTATAGCCTTCCCTATTGTCAACATTCCCCACCAGATGGGGTACACTTATTACAGTCGATGAACCTGCTTTCACTCATCATTATCACCCAGAGTCCATAGTTTACCTTAGAGTTTACTCTCCATGTTGTACATTCTATGGGTTTGGACAAATGTATCATGACATGCATCCACTATTATAGCATCATATATAGTAGCTTCATTACCCAAAAAAATCATCTGTGCTCCACCTATTCATCCCTCCATCCTCCTAACTCCCGGCAACTGCTGATCTTTTAACTATCTTCATAGTTTTGCCCTTCCAGAGTGTTATACAGTTGGAATCATACAGTATGTGGCCTTTTCACATTGGCTTCTTTTACTCAGTAAAATCTTGGTTGCTTCAGGTTTTGGCAATTATGAGTAAAGCTGCTATAAACATTGGTGTATAGGTTTTTGAGTGGACATAAGTTTTCAACTCCTTTGGGTAAATACCAAGGAGTGTAATTGCTGGATCATGTGGTAAAAGTATGTTTAGCTTTGTAAGAAATCACCAAACTATCTAACGCTGTAATGGCCTTTTAGAAAAAAAGAAAACAAACAAACAAAAGAAACCACCAAATTGTTTTCCACAGTAGTTGTACCATTTTGCATTTCCATCAGTAATGAACAAGAGTTCCTGTTGCTCCATATTCTCACCAGCATTTGATGTCAGTGCTCTGCATTTTGGCCAAATAGATGTGTAGAGTATCTTGTTGTTTTAAGGTTAAGCATTTTTTGATATAAGAAGTCAGTTTTTTTTTGTTTTAGACAGAGTCTTGCTCTGTTACCCAGGCTGGAGTGCAGTGGAGTGATCTCACCGCAACCTCCGTCTCCCAGGTTTAAGCAATTCTTGTGCCTCAGCCTTCAAGCAGCTGGGATTACACGTGTGTGCCACCAGGCCCAGCTAATTTTTGTATTTTTAGTGAAGATGGGGTTTTCCCATGTTGGCTAAGCTGGTCCCTAATGTCTGGCCTCAAGTGACCCACCCACCTCAGCCTCCCAAAGTGCTGGTATTACAGGCATGAGCCACTGCGCCCTGCCAAGAATCCATCTATTTTTTCTCTCTTGAGTAATATCTGTTCATGTTCTTTGTGCTTTGCTGAGTTTTAAAAATTGATTTATAAGTGGTCCTTTTTAAGGAAATTAGCCCTTTGTCATATGTGTTACAAATGTTTTCTGGAATTTCCACCTATGTCTCATTTTGTTCATTATATTTTCCTACAGAATTAAAAAATATGTAAAATTAAATACATGAAATTAAAGCATATACAGATGTTCCTTGACTTATGATGGGATTACATCTTGATAGATCCATGGTAAATTGAAAATATTAAGTCAAAAATGTATTTAATACACTTCATCTACCAAACATCACCAGCTTATCTTAGCCTACCTTTGAATGTGATCAGAGTACTTGTATTAGCCTACAGTTGGGCAAAGTAATCTAATACATTTTATAATAAAGTGTTCATAATATAATACAGTGTTGAATATCTCATGTAATTTATTGAGTACTGTACAGAAAGTGAAAAACAGTATGGTTGTATGGGTGCTAAAAGTACAGTTTCTACTGAATGTTTATCACTTTTCCAACATCATAAAATAAAAAAATTAAGTCAGGGACCACTTGTATTAAATGCATGTGCATACATAAATACATATCATGAGTTGAGATTCTTATCCAAATATGACATCACAAGCTTCTTCCCCAACTCTTCCTATTCACTATCGTATCTCCCTTATGCCACAGAAAATCTTGTGGGATTTTCTGTGGGATCTCAATTACTTTGCTCATTGTTATATCCTATAATACACAACAAATAGTTGCAGCGCTGCATCACCAATGCCACTACTGACAATAAACCTGCTAAGTAAAGCTCAATATTTCTTTCTGGTTATGGCCACCAAAGGAGTCTCCATTTAATAGCATTGGTCTCCTCGACCCATTCCTGGCCAGCTATTGAGAAAATTAAGCCTGGATTTAGTACTGAACCTCTTCCTCAGTTCTTTCTGTCCTTACAATATGTCTCACTAATGGTGCATTATGTTAGTAATTTATTGAAATAAATTTCATTTGTGTAGTTATGAAATCAATGTAAAATGTAATATAGTTTATCAGTTTTTAAGAAATGGCATCTGGATTTTGTGTATACTTAGAACAGCTTCCCCTACCAAGATTATGTAGAACTTTCCCCATGTTTCTTTACGTACCTTAGTATTTTTATTTTTACATTCAACTGAAGCGAGGAATGCAAAATTAAATAGAAGAGTAATAGAGGAAAATAGAATTTTTTAAAAACCACCGAAAACTACAGAAAATGTACAAATAGGGCAGGGCTCTAGTCTTGGGAGAACCAGGATAGTGGTGACATTAACAGAGAAGGGATCTGGGGGCGCAGGATCAGGCAAATTCCCACTGCTGGGAGCAGGTGCACAGGGACGGGCTCTGTCCCAGGAATGGATTGGAGGCCCATGCCTTCCTCAACAGCTGTGTCACTTGATGCTCATCTGGGCCGCTCCATATGCCCTGATTCCCCTGTTTGAACACAGACTGGTTTTAGAGCTTGGGGAAACAGGTCCTCTGGCAGGTGATTTTCATACCATTGTAAGAGATTTAATGACCAGAAACTGGATTCAGATGCTTCAAATACTCACTCCCATTCCCCTTATTAAGGATGCTAGTGGTGTGGCTAATTTAAAAATATTTTATAGAGACGGGGTTCACGCTCTGTTGCCCAGGCTGGTCTCAAATTCCCAGCCTCAAGCCATCCTCCCACCTCGGCCTCCCAAAGTGCTGGGATTACAGGCATGAGCCACTGAGCCCAGCCAATGGTGTGGTTTTATTGTCTTGAGCCAGAAGTGGTCTCATAAACATTTTATTTTGTGATATGATTATTGTCAGAAAGAAGGATGGAGACTTCATATTTTAAATTATTGTTTTTGTGGATATTTTGAAAAGGTAGTTGTTATGATAGCAATTTAGCAGCTTGGTTGTTACTTAGGGATGTGTGTGTGTGTGTGTGTTGTAAATTTTTATTGAAGTGTAACACATCTACAGGAACCACAGAAATCGTAAGTGTACCTCCCTATGGTACCTTGATCAGAGAGAACATTACCACTCCCTGGAGGCTTCCCTCATGCTCCTTCCTTGCTCCTTTCTGTCCCTCTTGCAATTTACATCACCACAGATGAGCTTTGCCTGTTTTGAACTTAATATAAATGAATTGTGCAGGGTGTACGTTCTGTGTCTTGAGGCTTTCATGCAACACTATGTTGTGGTGTGCGGCAGTAGTTGGTTATGCTCATGCCTGCATTTCCCAGTGTTTCTCTCCCATTCTACTGTTACTGAGAATTTGGGTTCTTTCCAGTGTTTGATTATAAATAGTGCTGCCATGAATATTCTTGTGCATGTCTTTTGTGAATATATGTTTGCATTTCTGCTGGGTATATGCCCAGGAGTGCAAATGCTCAGTTATGGGGTACACATGTGTTCAGATTTGGAAGAAATTGCCAAAGGTTTTCCAAAGTGGTTGTGTCCACAAATGTGAATTTTTCTCCTAACTCATAATGATAGATACTCTGAAAATTAGGTTGCTCAAAACCAAATATTTTACTGGAACCCTTTTTTAAGAACATTCTAAGTGAAAACCGTTTGCCACTGTTCTCCAGTTTAGAACCTTGGGATCTTGCTCACTTTTTCATGTGCTGTGAAATGGGGTTATGGCCACCAAAGGACACTCCATTTAATAGCATTGGTCTCCTCAACTCATTCCTGGCCAGTTATTGAGAAAATGAAGCCTGGATTTAGTACTGAACCTCCCCCTCACCCCACCCCTGGAAAACACACAGTTTTTGACTTTTCATTTTATGGATTTGATGAAGCCTACATAGCTTCTTCAAATGGGGGAGTGGAGCTTCATCAAATGGGTGAGGGGGGAGTGCTGGTGGGGAAGTGGATGCTGGTGGGGAGGGGGTGCTGGTGGGGGGGAAGTGCTGGTGGGGAAGGGGATGCTGGTGGGGAGAGGGGAGTGCTGGAAGGAAGTGGGGTGTCCTGGAGGGGAGAGGGAGTGCTGGAGAAAAAGTGAGAGTGTTTATGGGGAGGGGGGGTGTGCTGGAGGGGAGGGGG
>NW_016804690.1:621600-623781 GCF_001698545.2 Rhinopithecus bieti
CTGGAGGGGAGGGGGGTGTGCTGGAAGGGAGTGGGGAGTGTTGGAGGGGAGGGAGGAGTGCCGGAGGGGAGGGAGGAGTGCCGGAGGGGAGGGGCTGTGCTAGAGGTTAGGGAGGAGTGCCAGATGAGAGGTGGTGTTTGGGTCTACAATTCCTCGCAGTGGGCATTTGCAAGGAAATGTAGCTGCAAACCCCACCTCACCTCTGGCAGTCCACCCTAACCTCCACAACAACCTTGCTTTCGGAGATCAGTGTGGTGTGTTTTTGCTGATCTGGATGCTGGCCACTGAAAAGGACCCATGGCCACTTCATCATTTTTCAGACCAAGCATGTGTATTATGTAGGGCTCTATATTGAAGAGTGCACAAGATCTATCTTACTTACGTGAACATTCCATTTCCTCTGGTATTTAGAGTGTTTACTTATACTGACAACCGATATCTGTCAAAAAAGAGAGGTTTTAGATTGTCATTCTGTCTTTTGTAAATATGACTTTGTAAAACACCGGTCTAGTGGGCTCACCTAACAGAGGCAGCCTAGATGTTTTGGTGATTAAATTGGATGGAAGTAACTGGATGACTGTTCATGGGCTTATTTCCTGAAAGGCTGAGAAACTCTGCTCTGACTGGAAAATCTATGTAAAGACTCCAACATTGTCTCCCATGCAAGAGGATCATTCACCCATTCATCCATTCAACAAAATATTTAAAATACATTGTGAAAAAAATATATATATAGTGGCCCATGTACTATGTTTCTAGTGTGGTGGGAAACAAAGATAAACTAAAACTTAGATTTACCAAACTTGATTCTTCATATCTAGAAAGGGGTTAGGCCAAACGCATACAGAGCTTGAAAAGAAAGTTCAAGTGTCAAGATAAAACATAAATCAAGTGTGCCAGGGGTCCAGATAAGAGGGAGGTTCTTGTAGCCTGAAGAATTTGGAAAAAATTATAGGGGAGGTGGGATTTGAGCAGGGCCTGGAAGGATGCGGAGGATGCAGACTTGTGGAATTGAAGGAAAGAAATTCTTGTCATAACTCTCAGTGCTGGGGGGCTGGGAGTATCTGATACCGAAGATCAGATGGGCACAGTAGAAGAGAAAAATAACAAAGGCGGAGCCCAAGCTGAGACCCAAAACCTCTACAAAAATGGAAACTTTCCAAGAGGGGAAACAGGCACAAGCTTCTTGGTAGTAGCTGGGGTATATCTGGGAGTGCGCTCTTAAAGGGTGACTGAGAGCGTGCTCCCAGCTGTGACTGACCACTGGGAAACAGAATATGGAGGCTGTTTGTGGCTCTCACCTCTGCTATCTTTTGGTGCACAGTAGGTGCCTTAAAGGGATGAGCTTCATATGCAAAATGCTGCCTGACTATGCCAGGGGAAGGGAATGTATGATCAAAGATCTGAGAAAGGGTTGCCTGGGATCTGTTTAGGAAACTGTCAACAGTGTAGCTCAGTTTGGTCAGCAATGGTGTGAAGGGGAACCAGGAGGCACATGATGTGGATGATAGTTTGGGTGAGACCATGCAGGACCTTGATCACCAGGCAAAGTGCTCTGGACATTTTTTTTCTGAAGGCGATAATATTCCTTTAAAGGCATATGTGATCTGTGCCAGGAAGATGATTCTGGCAGCTGTGTAATAATGAACCCAATCTCCATACTTTGGGCTGTTTTAGAAGGTCCTTGAGGCTAAAGGTACTCATTGTAGTCACTGTTTATTACCATCATCCTCTTTAAAAGGACAAAGTCCACTTTTTGTAGTGTCTGTGTTCCCATTCCCAAGGCCAAGGTGAGAAAGAGGAGGGATTGGGAGATTTCCTGGGAGCAGGTAAGGGGGCTTTAGCCAGGAAGGGTTTGAGCCACATCCTGGTTGAGCCAGAAGGCAACAGGATGTGTTCCCGGAGTAGGCAGCCTCATAGAGTAAGAGAAAGCACAGCCAGAGAGCTAACAGAGGCACAACAACTTCGAAGGGTGAGCTGAGGATGAAACGGGGTCCTGCTCTAGACATCAGTGGTCTGCAGAGTTGAGACTAGGGCAGACACTTGGACAGTCTGGGACTTGTCTCTAACTTTTTACTAATGCCTGTACATACGAGTTGTGGTGGAGACTGTGGTTGAGATCCTGAGCACTCGAGTTTGTGTCCTGATGCAGAGATGTGTAAAAATGGTAAAGCAGGCCGG
>NW_016804690.1:626004-632038 GCF_001698545.2 Rhinopithecus bieti
AAAAAAAAAAAAAAAAAAAAAAAAAAAAAAATGGTAAAGCAGGAGGAAGAGTCAAAATGCGTGTGTGTATTTGTATATATTATGGACTATGTTCATTGCGGGTGGAAGGAAAAAAAATCAGGTATTTTCGTGGGCAACCAAATACTGAAAAATTACTTCCAAGCAAGGTCTTTACAAATGGTATCACTATGACATAGGTGTGACTTCTAAGCATTCTGATGTGAAAAGGGGTTCTTTGGAGGGGTGGGGTTGTTACTAATGGGAATCTAATGGGTCACACACAGGGCCCCAAGTGATACCTCTGAAGGGCTTGGCTCAACCCTTGGATTTTTTAGGTTCTGAGCCTGGATTTCCTTCATCCACCCTGCTGTGTGCTGAACTGACCACAGACATGTTCATCAGAATTCCAGCAGAATGATTTGCAACAGGGATTTCCCCTTATAGTGACAGATTGCCTGGGTCACCAATCCATGCCCTTAGGAGGAGCACTGCCATCATTTCTAGTGGACGGGCTCTCAGGTGACGCATCATTAATCAGAGGGCTCTTTGCTAAGCATGGAACCGGAAAGGAAAGCACCATGGCTGTAGGGTATACGTCACCTGTGTTCCCATAAAGCCTGATGGAAAATCTCTTCTCAGCATAGAATACTTCTCCAGTGACTGGTCTGTGTGTTCAGTGACCCCAGATGCAGAGTCTCGGATGGGGCCAGATGTGTTTGACAACTTATGTCTCCTTGTATCTATTTTTTCTTCCTAGCTCAGTTCCTCTCAGACACATTGTTTTTTTAGATGGCTTTAGTGCCACTGATTAATGCTACAGTCAAGGGCTATTTCTGCTGGCTTGGCAGATGACGCAGAGTCAAATGTTGCAGAATTTGAGGGGTGGATTACTGTCTCAGCTAATACTGTTTATTAAATCAGGAGCTTGGGAAGGATTTCAGCTTCCCTGCATTTTTTTCTACGTTGACTAGTCTGTTATTTATGTTGGGAAGTCAGCATGATCCCCTTTCCCAGAAGCCCTGATTACTGTTTTCTCTGCAGCCACAGTGAGAAGGGCAAGCCATTCTACAGAAACATTTTAGAGAATATACAAACTCCTGCAACACACCTTGTATTCCCCTCATTGAACTCCTGAACTCAAATGATTCTCTGGCCTCTGCCTCCCAAAGTGCTGGGATTACAGGTGTGAGCCACCATGCTTGGCATTGTCTGATTTCCAGTAGCTTCATTCACAAAAGTAGTAGGTAGCTTTGCTACAAGGAGTGGGCCAGGTCATTACCCTTGACACATTGCTTCCAGTGTGAATCTTTAGCTCACATTTCTCTGGTCTCACTCAGGGACTCTTCATTAATGCCTAATCTCTGATGCTACTTCCAGCATTACATACACCATGTTTCAGGAGTGTGTGTGTGTGTGTGTGTGTGTGTGTGAATATGTTTCCCTAAGAACATCTTAGAAAATCACATGGTAGGCTGGGCACAGTGGCTCATATCTGTAATCCCAGCACTTTGGGAGACTGAGGCGGGAGGATCATTTGAGCTCAGGAGTTTGAGACCAGCCTGGCCAACATGGTGAAATTGTCTCTACTAAAAATACAAAAGTTACCCAGGTGTGGTGGTAAGCGCCTGTAGTCCCAGCTACTCAGGAGGCTGAGGCAGAAGAATCGCTTCAACTGGGGAGGGGGGGAGGTTACAGAGAGCCAAGATGGTGCCATTGCACTCCAGCCTGGGTGACAGAGCAAGGCTCCATCTAAAAAAAAAAAAAGACAATCACATGGTAGAGATCCCCTTTTAGTCCCACTGCAATCCCCTCACAGAATGAGCCTGCAATGTGTGGACACTGAGGCAGAAGGTCCTTCAAATGGAAATCCCAGAGGATGGAAGTAGGTACAGCTCAGGGTGAATGAATGACCTCAGGGTTGCTGGCAGGCTGATACATGGGTGAGGACCAAGTATGGTCCTCGAGCTAGGATGAGTCATCTCAGGAAACAGAGTAAACAGGTGGAGAGGGGAGGTAATGTCACACTGTGTGCACTTCTTTTAGAGTTAACGTGTTTATTGATCTGCAATGATTTAAGCAAACCATTCGATTCTGTTCTAGAAAACAAACATGGAAAACCCCATGTAGTCATGAGGTTGAGGTAAGAGATTAAGGGCCGTTGACCCAAAGGAAACAGTGCTGACCTGACTCCTCGGTGGCATATCACTCTTCAGCCACCAAGCCCCCAGGTAGGTCAGGCTTATATAGTAAGAAGGATGGGATTTGGAATGAAACTGACCTGGGTTTTAATTACAGCTCCTCCACTTACTTGGCTCAGGTTACTTTACCTTTTTGACTGTTGTTTTTTTTCCTCTGTGAAGTGGAGATATAATAAATAACTATTTCACAGAGTTGTGAGAAGTTAGTAAAATGATATTATAGATATGCTCTATAAATTGTAAGCACTCAATAAATGAAGTCTTCATTATCTAGGAGACTGAAAAATGCCCAATTGGAGCTCTGTCCTAAGAGCTTCTTCCTCTTCTTCTCTATGGTTTGAAATGCAATCCAGCCCTCGACTGACAGTTCAAATGTAACCTGTACTCGTTTCTATTGCTGTGTAACAAACTACCACAAAAATAGCGGCTGGTGTGGTTTGAATATTTGTCCCCTCCAAAATGCGTATTGAAATTTAATGGCCATTGTAATGGTTGGTATTGGGAGGTAAGGCCTTAAGAGGTGATTAGGCCTCAAGGGCTTCACATATATGGGTGGGTTTAATGCCTTAATAACAGGGTTTTCAGGAGTGGGCTCGCTTTCCTGGCCTTTCCACTTTTCGCCATGTGATCCAGCCGTCCTCCCTTCCAGAGGACACAGTGGGAAAGGCACCATCTTGGAAGAAGAGAATGGCCTCAGCAGATGCCAAAGCTGCTGGTGCCTTGACCTTGGGCTCCCCAGCCTCCAGAACTGTGACCCAAAAAGCTTCTGTTCATTATAAAATGCCCAGTCTCAGGTATTCTGTTTATTGAAGCACAAGTGGACTAGGACAGTGGCTTAAACCAACAGCCATTTATTGCCTTTTAGTTCCAGAGGTCAGAAGTCATAGCAGGCTCAACTGGGTTCTCTGCTCAGGGTCTCACCAGGTAGAAATCAAGGTGTCAGTTGGATTGTGCTGTTACCTGGAGACTGGGCAAGAATCTGCTTCCAAGCTCCTCCAGGTTGTTGGCCAGATTCACTAGAAATGAGGTCCCTATCTCCTTGCTGGCTCTTGGGCAGGAGTTTCTCCAGGTCTTTCCAAGGCTCTTTTCCATCTTAGCAACAGAGGACCTTCGTCAAGCCAAATTCCCCCTCACACTGAATTTCCTTGACTTCTTCTACTACCAGCTGAAGAAAACTCTGCTTTTAAAACGATTCATGTAATTAGATTGGGCCCAGCTGGATAAGCCCTCACTTTGCCATGTAAGGCAACATTATCATGGGAGTGATATCTCTTCATATCCACAGAGTCTGTCCGTACTCAAAGAGGAAGAGATTATACGAGGGTGAGGGGACATTGCGGGGCGGAGGGACGGTGGGGGGACCATTCTTAGAATTTTGCCTACCATACCACTTCTTCCAGAAAGCCCTTTTCTGACCCCTTCTTTTATTATTTATTTATTTATTTATTTATTTATTTATTTACTTACTTACTTACTTATTTATGAGATGGAGTCTCGCTCTGCCGCCCAGGCTGGAGTGTAGTGGCGCGATCTCAGCTCACTGCAAGCTCCGCCTCCCGGGCTCACGCCATTTTCCTGCCTCAGCCTCCCGGGTAGCTGGGACTACAGGCGCTCGCCACCTCGCCCGGCTAATTTTTTGTATTTTTAGTAGAGACGGGGTTTCACCGTGTTAGCCAGGATGGTCTCAATCTCCTGACCTCATGATCCACCCACCTCGGCCTCCCAAAGTGCTCGGATTACAGGCGTGAGCCACCGCAACCGGCCTTCTGATCCCTTCTGGTGAGAGCTAGCTCCTTCCCCTGCGCCTCATAGCACTATATGCTAATGAACGTATTTTATATGCATGGAAGTTGCTGTGATCTAGCCTCCTCTCTGTACAGGGAGTAAGAGACTCCTGGCTTAGCTTATCTTCCATTCGTCTTTCTTGGTATTGATTCCTCAAAGTTTCTGAATCTTTTTTTTGCCAAAATATATATTTAGTACTGTACTATATTTAAATATAGAGAGACACATGAAGGACAAAATCTCAAACTGTTCAAAGAAATGTACAGAGCAATGAAATAAGTGAAGTTCTAGGGAAGAGAAAGTTCTCGAATCTAATTTTTATAAATGTTTTCCATGATATTTTCTGTTGTGTCTTCTTGGTGGGTTAAGTATGAAATATCCTTCTTTATTTCTTTTATTGCTATTTCTTTAAATTCTGTGATTTTTTTTTATTGTGGTATTAATTCTCTTTTCATAAGTGGTAAGGTATATGTCTTACAAAGATCATTTAGGCTGGGCGCAGTGGCTCATGCCTGTAATCCCAGCACTTTGGGGGGCCGAGGTGGGCGGATCACGAGGTCAAGAGATCGAGACCATTCTGGCTAACATAGTGAAACCCCGTCTCTACTAAATATACACAAATTAGCTGGGCGTGGTGGTGCGCGCTTGTAGCCCAGCTACCCGGCTGAGGCAGGAGAATCGCTTGAAGCCGGGAGGCGGAGGTTGCAGTGAGCCGAGATTGCATCACTGCACTCCAGCCTGGTGACAGAGTGAGACTCTGTCTCAAAAAACAAACAAAAAGATCATTTAACTGGAACTTTAAAATCCAATCTAAGAGTCTATCTTTTAATTAGCATGTTTACCATTTACATTTATAGTGATTACTAATGTATTTAGACTTGTCACTGCTATCTAATTTTGTGTTTTCTTTTTCTCATGCTTTTTTTCTTTTTTTCTGTCTTTTATTGAACAGAAATTGTTTTCTTGTTATGATTCTAGGTGCAATATTTTGGTGGTTTTCTTAAATTTTTAACATCCACACTCTTTTTTTCCCAAAAAAGTTTAATCAGTATTTATATCCTCTTCCTGAATGAGGCAAGAATTTGTGCATTTTAACTTCCTTCCAAACTGCACTCCTATACTTAGTCTGATATTGGTATTTGGTTCAGTTTGTTTTTAAACCTACCAAACCCATTATTATTATTACTATTTTTTTTTTTTTTTTTTTTTGAGACAGAGTCTCACTATGTCACCCAGGCTGGAGTGCAGTGGTATGATCTCGGCTCGCTGCAACCTCTGCCTCCGGGGTTCAAGTGATTCCCATATCTCAGCCTCAAGAGCTGAGACCATAGGCGTGCACCACCTTGCCCAGCTAATATTTTTTTATAGTTTTAGTAGAGACAGGGTTTCACCATGTTGCCCATGCTGGTCTCAAACTCCTGACCTCAAGTGATCCACCTGCCTCGGCCTCCCAAAGTGTTGGGATTACAGGCATGAGCCACCGCGCCTGGCCCCATTATTATTATTGTTAATTGACTGTTAGTGGTCGATACATTTTTATATTTAGCTATACGGTCATGCATCACTTAATGACAGTGATATGTTCTGAGAAATTAGTCGTTAGGTGATTTCGTCATTGTGCAAACATCAAAGAGTATACTTACAAAAACCTAGATGGTATTTTAAAATTTATTTGTATTTTAAAATATGGAAAATCAAATGTCCCAGCACTGTTAACTGAATATTGATCATTTCCCCCACTTGATCTGCAATGCCAATATCAAATGCCACATGCCAGATTTCTATATATGCTTCATTACAGTTGTATGGGACCACTGTTATATTGCATCCATTGTTGATTGAAATGTCATCATGTGTCACATTACTGTGTTATCATCTATTACCAATATTTCTGTTCATTCTTATTTTTCATATTCTATATCTTCTTTCTTTCTTTCTTTTTCTTTTTTCTTTCTTTCTCCCTCTTTCTTTCTCCCTCTCTTTCTCCCTCTCTCTTTCTTTCTTTCTTTCTTTCTTTCTTTCTTTCTTTCTTTCTTTCTTTCTTTCTTTCT
>NW_016804690.1:633007-669426 GCF_001698545.2 Rhinopithecus bieti
CCCGGCTAGTTTTTTGTATTTTTTAGTAGAGACGGGGTTTCACCGTGTTAGCCAGGATGGTCTCGATCTCCTGACCTTGTGATCCGCCCGCCTCGGCCTCCCAAAGTGCTGGGATTACAGGCTTGAGCCACCGCGCCCGGCCAATTACTATATTTTAAATATTCAGTGTTACAATTTAACCTTTCATTTATTACATCATTCTTAATTTTTCTCAATAATGGCTTATACTTTTCTTAGTAGGGATGTTGTACATCTTAGAACCCTATTGGTTTTCTAATTATTCATCAATTAGCTTGGTAAACTGTACTTCACTAGGAATTAGCCAAGTTCACCTAAATTTGAAAATTCATTGGCTTAAACTTGTTCAAAGAGTCCTTTTAAAATATTTTTCATGTCTTCAGTTTCTATTAAGATGCTTCCCTTTTCATTTACAATGTTGATTATTTGAACTTTTTTAAAAAAAATTCTTGATCATTATCATCAGAGTTTCATCATTTGATTGGGGTTTCCAAAGGGGCCAATTTTGATTCTGTTGTTCTTCTGTTTTGTGTATTTGTTTACAATTTGTATTGTTTTTTTTTTTATTATTTCCTTCCTTCTGCTTTCTTTGAGTTTATTTTGCTATTTTTATATGACTTTCTTGGATTCTCATTGGCTCATTGATTTTCAGCTTGTCTATGCTAGTCTACTGGAGTGAAATGAAAGAATTACTTTTTTTTTATTTGTTTAAAAATTTTTTAATAACATAAAATTCAAATATATTCAAAAGTGAATGCATCGTGATCTTTCATGTATCCATCACAGCTTCAACTACTAGCACGTGGACATCATTTCATCTGTATCATTACTTCTACTTGCTCCCACTGGCTATTAATTATTTTGAAGAAATTCCACATTATTCTTGCAGTGACAACAAACAATAATTCCTTACTATCATCAAATATCCAGTCAGTGTTTACACTTCCCCAATTCAATTCCCTTCTCTCTCCCTCTCTCCATAGTTTAATATTTAAATTAGGATTCAAATAAAGTGCAGACACAGTCTCTCCATCTGTGTGCTCTTCCTATGCCCGTCTCTCACTCCCTCTTTGCTTTGCAAGGTGCTTTTGAAGAAATGGGACCATGTAACCTACAGAGTTTCTCTTTGGATTTTTCTAATTGTGTCTCCTGGGTGTCATCTAACACATGGGTCCGTGGCCTATTAGGAACGGGGCTGCACAGCAGGAGGTGAGTGGCGGGCAAGTGAACATGACTGCCTGAGCTCTGCCTCCTGTCAGATCAGTGGCAGCATTGGATTCTTACAGGAGCATGAACCCTGTGGTGAACTGCACAAGTGAGGGATCTAGATTGCATGCTCTGTATGAGAATCTAATGCTTGATGATCTGAGGTGGAACAGTTTCATCCTGAAACCATCCCTCCTCCCCACCTGTGTCCATGGAAAAATTGTCTTACATAAAACTGGTCCCTCATGCCACAAAGGTTGGGGACCGCTGATCTAACCTGTTGTTTGGTCCCCTGTATTTCCTGTAAGCCAGTAGTTAGATAAGAGGCTTAATCCTTCAGGTTTGATTGCTTTTGGCAAGGGTTTGTATCCAGAATACATAAATAACTCCCAAAAGTCAATAATACAGAAACAAACAACCCAACTTTAAAAATGCATAAAAGATATGAACAGATACATTTCACCAAAGAAGATATCTAGGTGGCAAATAAATACCTGAAAAGATCCTCATTATTAGTCATTACTAAATGATTTAATTTTAATTATTTAAACTAATTCATTAATAAAAATCAACTAATATGATTACATTAATAATTATGAAATTAACCATGAAAATTACTTGCATTAATGTATTTAAATTTTTATGTTAAATACAAATTAACAGCACAATGAAACATCACTGTCTAATTAGTAATCTAAGTAGAATGGCTATAATGAAAAAAGACTGACCATACCAAGTGTTGGCAAGAATGTGGAGTAACTGGAATTCTCATACACTCCTGATGGAACATAAGATGGTGCAAATACTTTGGAAAATAGCTTGAAAGCTTTTTAAAAAGTTAAATATATAGCTACTATATGACCAATCCTAGCCATCTACCCAAAAGAAATGAGAACATGTTGTGTCTAGGCAGACCTATACACTAACGTGTTCATAACAGCTTTATTCATGTTTTTTTATTTCTGTTTTTGTTTTTTTGAGACAGAGTTTCACTCTTGTTACCTAGGCTGGAGTGCA
Source organism: Rhinopithecus bieti (assembly GCF_001698545.2). Taxonomy (NCBI): domain Eukaryota; kingdom Metazoa; phylum Chordata; class Mammalia; order Primates; family Cercopithecidae; genus Rhinopithecus; species Rhinopithecus bieti. Next base: position 635,249 of record NW_016804690.1, read on the forward strand.
ATGGTATGATCTTGGCTCACTGGAACCTCCACCTCCTGGGTTCAAGCGATCCTCCCACCTCAGCCTCCCAAGTAGCTGGGATTACAGGTGTGTGCTACCACACCTGGCTGCTTTTTGTATTTTTAGTAGAGATGGGGTTTCACCACGTTGGGCAGGCAGGTCTTGAACTCCTGACCTCAAGTGATCTGCTTGCCTCAGACTCCCAAAGTGCTGAGATTATAGGTGTGAGCCACTGCGCCTGGCCTAACAGCTTTATTTGAAATAGCTCAAACCTGAGAACAACTCAAAGGTTCATCAAGAGATTAATGGACAAACAAATTTTGGTACATTCAGACCATGAAATACTACTTAACAATCGTGATAACAACAAAGAAGAAATGAAATATTGAGATACATAAAAACATAGATAAATCTCAATAATTATGTTAAGTGAAAAAAGCCAGCTCCCCTAAGTATATACTGTATGATTATACTTACATAAAATTCTAGAATATGCAAGGTAATCTATAATGAGAGAAATCAGATGGTGGCTACCTGGGGATGGAGTCGGGGAGGAAGGAAAAAAGAGGTAGGGATTTCAAAGGGTGCTGAATGTTAGGTTGAAACGTAATCCCCAATGCAATAATATGAAGAGGTGAGGTCTTTGGGAAGGGATTAGGTAATGAGGGCTCTGTCCTCATGAAGGGATTAGTGCCCTTATAAAAGAGGCCCAAGAGAGCTTGTTCACTCCTTCTGCCATGTGAGGACACAGCAAAAAGGTGCCATCAATGAAGCAGAGAGTCCCCACTAGATGCCAAATCTGCTGGTGTCTTGATTTTGGACTTCCCAGCCTCTGGAACTGTAAGTAATAAATTTCTATTGTTTATAATTCATCCCATCTAAGGTATTTTATTATAGCAGCCTGAATAAACTAAGACAAACGGGCACCAGGAAACTTCGGGGTGTGATGGATATATTCATTATCTTGATTGTTGTGACATCTTTTCACAGGCTTATGCATGTATCTAAGTCGTCACTTTGAATATTGCAATTTTTTATGTGTCAATCATACCTCAATGTGGCTGGTAGAATAATGGCCCTAAAAGATGTTCAAGTTTTAATCCCCAGAACCTGCAAATGAATATATTCCCTCTATGGCAAAAAAGGAATTCAGGTTACAGATGGAATTAAGTTTGTTAATCAGCTAACCTTAAAATAGAGAGATTATCCTGGATTATCTGGGTGGGCCCAATGTAATCACAAGTGCCCTTAAAAGTGGAAGAGGAGGCAGAAAAGTTGACCATAAGGATGCCACCGGAGAGGGATTTGAGTTGACTTTGAAGGTAGAGGCCGTGTGTGAAGGAAAACAACAACTTTTGGAAGCTGGGAACAGCCCCCATGTTACAGTCAGCAAGAAAATGGGGATGTTGGCTCTGCATCTACAGGAATTGAATTCTGCCAGCAGCAAGGAAATGGATTCTCCTCTAGAACTTCCAGAAAAGGGTATAGCATGCTGACACCTTAATTTTAGTCTAGTGAAACCCATACTGGACTTCTGAACCACAAAACTGCAAAATAATAAGTTTGTGTTGTCTGAAGCCATTAAGTTTATGGACATATGTTACAGCAACAAACTAATGTACTCAATAAAGCTATTTTTTTTTACAATGAATCTATTTTTAAAATTGCACTTCATAGACAGTGTTGTATACTTCTGTCAAGAGGCATATGAAGTCTAGTTACCTATCTGTGATGTTAGCTGCCATCAATTGCCTAGATTATTGCCTAGAACCATTAAGTCATCATCACTTCCTAGTGATGGCCTCTCAAGGCACAACATTTCCTTCTTGGTTAATTCAACCAAACTTCCTCCTGAGATTTCTACTCATTGAATCTAAGCCTTTTCTATGCTGTGGCTCCTTAAATATTTGAAGACATGTCCTTACTTTTAAAAATCACTTTATGAAAAAATGTAAACACTATACAAAAATATAATAATACAATGAACCCCTTTATGCCCATTTCTCATCTTCAACAATTATCAACTCCAGACCAATCTCATTTCATTTACACCCTCATCTACTTCTTCCATCCTTTATTATTTTGAAGCAAATCCCAGATCTCATATAATTTTACCCATATATAGTTCTGTATGTATAACTAGAAGAGAACTTAAAAAATAACCACAATATTATTATTACTCTTATGTTTACAATAATCTCATAATATCATTAACTATTCAATTACTTACTCCTATTGGTTAAGCATATAATCGTTATTTATTTATTTATTTATTTTTGAGAGAGTCTCAGGCAGAAGTGTAATGGTGCCATCTCAGCCCACTGCAGCCTTGACATCCCAGGCTCAAGTGATCCTCCCACTTCAGCCCCCTGAGTACCTGGGACTACAGGCACCCGCCACCATGCCTGGCTAATTTTTGTTTTTTTTCATAGAGACGAGGTTTTACCATGTTACCCAGGCTGGTCTCAAACTCCTGGGCTCAAGCGATACACCCACTGTGGCCTCCCAAAGTGCTGGGATTACAGGCTTGAGCTACCACACCCAGCCTCATATGATCTTTTTTTTTGAAACAATTCTCATGAAAAGATCTTTCTGACTTAGAAAAACAAAAATGAGACACTCAGAAGAGGAGTAAATAATTTCACCTCCAAGTTGCATATGGTGACAATTTTTGTGCACATGATAATGATAGAAACAGGCTCACTGGGAAAGCTGAGTAACCATGTATACTTTGTCATTGGCAAAAACCTTATTCAGACTTACAAAACAATGATGTTAAAATGTAAAAAGTAATGCCTTTATAGAATTCACAATTATATAAAACGTCATTTTTTAATCCATTGAAAGTTTATTTTGCAAATGTTTTATTGTTATAACTTAATTATTAATTCAATTTTTCATAACCTTATTGCAACTATATGTATAAATGCATACATTTTGCCGTGTTTGCATATGCAAAAACATATCTGCATATGTATCACATGCAAAACAAACCTGCATATGCAGCATATGCAAAAAATGCATATTTTGCATATGTAATACCTGAGATGAAATAATAAGTCTGCTATTCCCTGGGGCTGTCTTACAAACCTCCAGTTCCTACACATCCTGACATGCTTCTTAGCAGCCACTCCATGGGCGCCCTAGTTGCCCCTAGATTATTTCAGTACATCATGCTGCCACTGCTGCTTGAGGCATCTGGGTGGCATTTCGTTTGCAGTTAGAACACCTACACCCAGAGATTCTGCCTGCCCTCTTTGCAGCCCTTCTGTTGTGGAAAGCACCTCTTCTCTGAAGCACACGGAGTGAGCAGCTGGATGATCTCATTTCCCAGCCTTCTAGTTAACTGCTTGGGTTCTAGATACAGAGTTGACCACATGCTATGCACCCTATCTTGGTCTTGGACCATTTTGGTAGTTGGTAGCTAGGTTGCTTTTTCTTTTCCTCTGTCATTGCTGTGGTGGATGGCCTGAATTGTGCTCACTTGCTTGCTCTTTCCTGAAAGACACCCTTTTATTATTTTCCAAAATGGTTGACTCAACTCAAGAACCAGCATCTCCCCAGATTCAAAAGGGGTAAATATTCTTAGTCTGTGCTGCTATAACAAAATAGCTGAGACTGAGACTGAGTAGTTTACAAACAACAGAAATGTATTTCTCATAGTTCTAGAGGCTGGGAAGTCCAAGGTCAAGGCACTGGCATCTCTTCAGATGTTGCTTTTTGAGTTGAGTCAATCATTTTGACTTAAGTCTCCCATTTCTCCGTGAGGTTTCACTTCACCTATATAATAATATCTGATCCCCATAGCAATCCTGTGAAGTAGGAAAAACAGGCATTATTATTCCCACTTAAAGACAAAAACTGAGGCTTAGAAAGAATCATGTAGGGTTTTGAGAAGGCATAGATCTGTGAGGGAATGACTTGAATTAAAAATTCTGGCTGGCAGCTGTGGCTCACACCTGTAATCCCAGCACTTTGGGATGCTGAGGCAGGCGGATCACCTGAGGTCAGGAGTTCGAAACCAGCCTAGCCAACATGATGAACCCCCCATCTCTACTAAAAGTACAAAAATTAGCTAGGCATGGTTGTGCGTGCCTGTAATCCCAGTTACTTGGAAGGCTGAGGCACAAGAATCACTTGAACCTGGGAGGCAAAGGTTGTAGTAAGTTGAGTTCGTACCTTGGCACTCCAGCCTGGGCGACAGAGTGAGACTCCATCTCATAAAGAAAAAAAAAAGATTCTTAGTCTGTGCTGCTATAACAAAATACCTGTGACTGAGACTGAGTAGTTTATAAACAACGGAAATTTATTTCTCATAGTTCTAGGAGTTGGGAAGTCCAAGATCAAGGCACCGGCAGATTCACTGTCCGGTGAGGACCCAGTCTCTCTGCTTCCAAGATGCCGTGTTGCTGCTGTATCCTCTGGAGAGGAGAATCACTGTGTCCTCACATGGTAGAAAGCAGAAGGGCAAAAGGGGCAAATGCTAGTTCCTACTATCCGTTCCATAAGGTCACTGATACCATTCATGACTTAGTCACCTCTTAAAGGCCTCGCTTCTTTCCTTCCTTCCTTCCTTCCTTCCTTCCTTCCTTCCTTCCTTCCTTCCTTCCTTCCTTTTTTTCTTTTTTTTGAGATGGAGTTTTGCTCTTGTCGCTGAGGCTGGAGTGCAATGGCGCCATCTTGGCTCACTGCAACCTCCGCCTCCCGGGTTCAAGCAATTCTCTGGCCTCAGCCTCCTGAGTAGCTGGGATTACAGGCACCCACCTTATGCCCAGATAATTTTTGTATTTTTGTAGAGATGGTGTTTCACCATGTTGGCCAGAATGGTCTTGAACCCCTGACCTCAGGTGATCCGCCTACCTCAGCCTCCTAAAGTGCTGGAGTTACAGGTGTGAGCCACCATACCCAGCCAGGGCCTCACTTAATCGTATCACATTGGCAATCAAATTTCAACATATAGGCCGGGCGCGGTGGCTCAAGCCTGTAATCCCAGCACTTTGGGAGGCCGAGACGGGCGGATCACGAGGTCAGGAGATCGAGACCATCCTGGCTAACATGGTGAAACCCCGTCTCTACTAAAAAATACAAAAAAACTAGCCGGGCGAGGTGGGCGCCTGTAGTCCCAGCTACTTGGGAGGCTGAGGCAGGAGAATGGCATAAACCCGGGAGGCGGAGCTTGCGATGAGCTGAGATCCGGCCACTGCACTCCAGCCCGGGCGACAGAGCAAGACTCCGTCTCCAAAAAAAAAAAAAAAAATTTCAACATATAAATTTTGGGGAAACATTCACACCATAGCAGACTGTTTGGGATAAGACTGGACAGCTACTTTGCTTGGGGAATGCAGAATCTAAAGAATACCATGGAGACCTGGGCTTCAGAGCCAAGGGAGACGAGGATTCTGGATAGAGAGATTCAGAGTTTCCCAAAGACTTTGCTTTACTAATCAACACCAACAGCAAGTAGTCCTGAGTGGGGAGGGGTCTGACTCTAATACTGTGTAAAAATAGTTGCAGCTACCCCGTATGGAATGCTTACTATGGGCCAGGGTCTTGGCTAAATATTTTACATATACCATCTCCTGTAGTTCTCACAGTAAGTGTTTTCCTTATTTTACAGATGAGGAAATAGAGGCTTCCAGAGATTAAATACATTGTCCAATACCACATGGCTATTAAGTGGCAGAGGTGGCTTCCAGTAGGGTTCTGTTTGACACTGCACCCATAATTTTAACCACTCTATTTCTTTTCAGGGACTGAGGTTCTTGAACACCAAGTGGGCTTTATTTCAGGGGCATAGCTAGGTGGACTTATGTTGTCCCTAAAGGAGCTAATTTTCCCCTGCTTGTGTCTAAGAAACATTTGTTAACAGAGACTCAGCAGGTCTTTGATATCTCGCTCTCTCTCTCTTTTTGAGACAGGGTCTTTCTCTGTCACCCAGGCTGGAGTGCAATGGAATGATTATAGCTTACTGCAGCCTTGAACTCCTGGACTTGAGCGATCCTCTTGACTCAGCCTCTCAAGCAGCTGAGACAACAGGCATGCACCACTATGCCTGGCTAAGTTTTAAAACTTTTTTGTAGAGATGGAGTCTTGCTATATTGCCTGGGCTGGTCTTGGACTCCTGGCCTCAAGCGATCCTCCTGCCTTGCCCCCGACAAAGTATTGGGATTATAGGCATGAACCACCATACCCTCTTGATGGACCAATCTGTTGCTGTCCTGAAGGTCTTGCTGCCCAAGAACTAACATACTTGGTAGAGGTTTTATTCTAGTCTGTTGAAAAATCCTTTTGTTTATTGCCCTGTACCTTTGTTTTGGAAACTTATTCTCAAGCTTAAAATAAAATAAATTAAAAAAAAAAAAAAGGGCCGGGCATGGTGGCTTGCGCCTGTAACCCCAGCACTTTGGGAGGCCGAGGCAGGTGGATCACGAGGTCAGGAGATCAAGACCATCCTGGCTAACATGATGAAACCCCGTCGCTATTAAAAAAAAAAAATACAAAAAATTAGCCAGGTGTGGTGACGGGTGCCGGTAGTCCCAGCTACTTGGGAGGCTGAGGCAGGGGAACAGTGTGAACCCGGGAGGTAGAGCTTGCAGTGAGCCGAAATCGCACCACTGCACTCCATCCTGGGCGACAGAGCGAGACTCCATCTCAAAAAAAAAAAAAAAAAAAAAGATTTAGGCTCCTGGCATTATCTGAAAGTGACCACTTACCTTACCGTTGTCCACCAAGATCTGCAAAAACCGCTCACCATTTTTAGGTTCAATCTGTTTTGGGTTTGTAGGCTTAACTTATCCCCTGGTTTAATGTGCAGCTTCAGCTCATCTTTATAGTCAACATTGTCATATCTAAACCTACATACATACTCACCGGAAATGACTGTACCAGCTTGTAGCTATGAGGCCTCAGTTAATCTCAACCTTGCCTTCTGGGAGTAGCCAGCCTGTTATCTGGTTCAACGAGTTCTGTCAGTTAACCTGAAGCCCAAGAAGATACTATTGTTGGTTCCATGTATGTCCTTGCTAGGATGTTTAGACCTGCGTCATGTATTTGGGCCCTACCTCAAAATCACAAGGGCTGTGATTTGTATCCCTTTTTATGGTTACCTAGAACTTTTGGTAGCCTTGAATTTGGGGAAGAAATCAGATACTTAGTAAACACCTACGCATTTGTATTCATATAAAGAAGCAGATAAGCTGACCAAAAGAAACCTCTCCCAGTCCTCATGGAATTCTAAGAAATGATTAAATCCTTCTTGAGAATTTTTAATGCATACCCTATCCCACTTCAACTTTTGCAGCGTTGAGCATACTAACAAAAGTGACAAGCTTCAGCCTCTGCCAGGGAACTCACAAGCTGTAGCTGCTGCTCTTACTGCTGCTGCTGCTGCTGCTGCTGCTGCTGCTGCTGCTGCTGCTGCTCAGAGTTCCTGCAAGGTTTCATTCAGCTTTAGGAGGCACTACAACTTATGGTTAGGAGCCGAAGCTGTAGCTTCTAATTCTGGTCAAGATGCAATAACTGGCACTGGACTAGCCTTCCTGCATGAACAAACATAAAACTAGATGAAATATATGAAGCAACTGTTTCAGGCATTAAACAACAAGACAGACCAGGATTATGATCCTTGAGGAAAAGAAAATGCATGGGGTGAGCCCCATTTGCCCTGGCTATCTATCTGGGAGAAATTCCTAGGCTATGACAGCACTAGGTAGAGACCAAACAGAGCATGAGAGGACTCCTCTGACCTGAGGAGGCAGAGATTAGAGATTAGGGCTGCTGATAAGGTTTAAACCTATGGGACAGGGCACTGAAGAAGAGAGAATGCTTTGTAGGGGAAAGGGGGCATGGATACTGTGCAACATATAAATCAGTGGGACAGGATGGAGAGCCAAGGAACAAACCTGCATATATACAGTCAATTGGTTTTTGACAAAAGGGCCAAGATAATTAAACAGGGAAAGGATCATTTATGCCACAGATTGTCCTGGGAAAACTGATTTCCATATAGAAAAAAAAGAACTTTGGCTCTTACTTTACAACACTGTATTAGTCTGTTCTCACACTGCTAATAAAGACATACCCAAGACTGGGTAATTTATAAAGGAAAGAAGTTTAATTGATTCACATTTCCACATGACTGGGGAGGCCTCACAATCATGGCTGAAGATGAATGAGGAGCAAAGTCATGGCGACAGGCAAGAGAGCATGTGCGTGGGAATTGCCCTTTATAAAACCGTCAGATCTCGTGAGACTTATCATGAGAACAGCATGGGAAAAACCTGCCCCCGTGATTCAGTTATCTCCACCTCGTCCCTTCGGTGACACGTGGGGATTACAGGAACTATAATTCAAGATGAGATTTGGGTGGGGACACAGTCAACCATATCAAACATGTACAAAAAATAACTAAAAATGAATCATGGACCTAAAATTATAATATAAAAGTGCTAGAAGCAAACATGGGAGAAAATGAAACCTTGGGTTAAGCAAGATTTCTTAGGATGCAAAAAGCACAGCACAAAAAAGAAAAAAATGGTAAATTTAACTTCATCAAAATTAGAATGTCTCCTCTTTGAATGACACTGTTAAGAAAATGAAGGGGAGGGGCCAAGAAGGTTGAACAGAAACAGCTCCTGTCTGCAGCTCCCAGTGAGACCAATGCAGAAGGGGTTGATTTCTGCATTTCCAACTAAGGTACCCAGTTCATCTCACTGGGACTGTTTAGTCAGTGGGTGCAACCCATGGAGAGCGAGCAGAAGCAGGGTGGGGCATTGCTTTACCCAAGAAGTGCGAGGAGCCGGGGGACCTCTCAAGGGAAGCCGTGAGGTATTGTGCTACACGCCCGGGTACTCCACTTTTCTCATGGATTTTGCAATCAGCAGATCAGGAGATTTCCTGGTGAGCCTACACCACCAGGGCCCTGAGTTTCAAGCACAAAACTATGTGGCTGTTTGGGCAGGCACCCAGCTAGCTGCAGGAGTTTGTTCGTACCCTAGTGGCACCTGGAACCCCAGCAAGACAGAACCGTTCACTCCCCTGGAAAGGGAGCTGAAGCCAGGGAGCCAAGTGGTTTCACTCAGCAGGTTCCACTCCCACGGAGCCCAGCAAGCTAAGAACCACTGACTTGAAATTCTTGCTGCCAGCACAGCAGTCTGGTCGACCTAGGACGATTGAGCTTGGTGGGAGGAGGGGCATCTGCGATTACCGAGGCTTTAGTAGGCGGTTCTTCCCTGACAGTGCTAAGGAGACGGAGAGGTGTGGACTGGGCGGAATTCGCCACAGTGCTGCAAAGCGACTGTGGCCAGAGTGCTTATCTAGATTTCTCCTCACTGGTCAGGGCATCTCTGAAGGAAATGCAGCAGCCCTAGTCAGGGGCTTACAGATGAAACGCTCATCTCCCTGGGACAGAGCACCTGGTGGGAGGGTCTGCTGTGGGCACAGCTTTAGCGGACTTAATCTTTCCTGCCTGCTGGCTCTGAAGACAGCAGCTGATCCTGACAAGGAGGATTCTCCCAGCACAGCACACCAGCTCTGCTAAGGGACAGACTGACTCCTCAGGTGGGTAACTGACCCCAATGCTGACTAGAGAGTTAAAGATGTGCTGAAGCTACACATTAAACCTCCAACAGGGGTCAACAGACACCTCATACAGGAGAGCTCTGGCTGGCATCAGGCTGGTGTCCCTCTGGGATGAAGCTTCCAGAGGAAGGAGCAGGCTGCAATCTTTGATGTTCTGCAGCCTTCACTGGTGATATCCAGGCAAACAGGGTCTGGAGTGGACCTCCAGCAAACTGCAGCAGACCTGCAGAAGAGGGGCCTGACTGTTAGAAGAAAAGCTAACAAACAGAAAGCAACAACAACATCAACAAAAGGACCCCACACAAAATCCCATCCAAAGGTCATCAGCCTCAAAGATCAAAGGTAGATAAATCCATGAAGATGAGCAAAATCAGTGCAAAATGCTGAAAATTCCAAAAACCAGAATGCCTCTCCAGTAAGGGCATAAAACTGGATGGAGAATAAGATTGACAAACTGACAGAGGCAGGCTTCAGAAGGTGGGTAATAACAAACTCCTCTGAGCTAAAAGAGCATGTTCTAACCCAATGCAAGGAAGCTAAGAACCTTGATAAAAGGTTACAGGAACTGCTAACTAGAATAACCAGTTTAGAGAAGAACATAAATGACCTGATGAAGCTAAAAAACAAACAAACAAACAAAAACAAAAAGCAAAACACAACATGAGAACTTCAGGAAGCATACACAAGTATCAATAGCTGAATCAATCAAGCAGAAGAAAGGATATCAGAGATTGAAGATCACCTTGGTGAAAAAAGGCATGAAGACAAGATTAGAGAAAAAAGAATGAAAAAGAATGAACAAAGCTTCAAGAAATATGGGACTATGTGAAAAGACCAAACCTACAATTGATTGGTGTACCTGAAAGTGACAGGGAGAATGGAATCAACTTGGAAAACACATTTCATGATATTATCCAGGAGAACGTCCCTAACCTAGAAAGACAGGCCAACATTCAAATTCAGGAAACACAGAGAACACCACTAAAGTACTCCTCGAGAAGATCAACCCCAAGGCACATAATCATCAGATTCTCCAAGGTTGAAATGAAGGAAAAAATGTTAAGGACAGCCAGAGAGAAAGGCCAGGTCACCTACAAAGGGAAGCCCATCAGACTAACAGTGGATCTCTCTGCAGAAACCCTACAAGCCAGAAGAGAGTGGGGGCCAATATTCAACATTCTTAAAGAAAAGAATTTTTCAACCCAGAATTTCATATCCAGCCAAACTAAGCTTCAAAAGCAAAGGAGAAATAAAACCCTTTCCAGACAAGGAAATGCTGAGGGATTTTGTCACCACCAGGCCTGACTTACAAGAACTCCTGAAGGAAGCACTGAATATGGAAAGGAAAAACCGGTAACAGCCACTGCAAAAACACACGGAAATATAAGACTATTGACACTATGAAGGAACTGCATATACTAATGTGCAAAATAACCAGCTAGCATCATGATGACAGCATCAAATTCACACATAACAATATTGATCTTAAATGTAAATGTGCTAAATGCCCCAATTAAAAGACACAGACTGGCAAATTGCATAAAAAGTCAAGACCCATCAGTGTGCTATATTGAAGAGACCCATCTTATGTTCAAAGACACACATAGGCTCAAAATAAATGGATGAAGGAATATTTACCAAGCAAATGGAAAGCAAAAAAAAGCAATTTTTTTTTTTTTTTTTTTGCTTGCAAGTAGGTTGCAATCCTAGTCTCTGGTAAAACAGACTTTAAACCAACAAAGATCAAAAAAGACAAAGAAGGGCATCACATAATGGTAACGGGATTAATGCAGCAAGAAGAGCTAACTATGCTAAATATATATGCATCCAATACAGGAACACCCAGATTCATAAAGCAAGTCCTTAGAGACCTACAAAGATACTTAGGCTCCTAGACAATAATAGTGGGGGACTTTAACACCCCACTGTCAATATTAGACAGATCAATGAGACAGAAAATTAACAAGGATATTCAGGACTTGAACTCTGCTGCGGACCTAATAGATATCTACAGAACTCTCCACCCTAAGTCAAGAGAATATACATTCTTCTTAGTGCCACGTGGCACTTATTCTTAAACTGGCCGCATACTTGGAAGTAAAGGACTCCTCAGCAAATGCAAAAGAATGGAAATCATAACAGTCTGTCAGACCATAGTGCAATCAAATTTGAACTTAGGATTAAGAATCTTACTCAAGACTTTCGCTCGCCGAGGCGCGTTATCAGTTGGAATTTTGGGGAGCCAACTGCGCCGTCTGTCCCTGGCAAGCCAGCGGCAGTTTAAAGGAGGTGGCGGGAAGCCTGTGTGTGCTCGAATTCGTGACCCTCATGGTCGCTCCGGTTTTTCACACCTGAAAATAACATAGCAAAATAAGCCAAGATGTCTGTGAATCCAATGACCTATGAGGCCCAGTTCTTTGGCTTCATGCCACAAACGTGCATGCTTCGAATCTACACTACATTTCAAGACTACCTATTTGAAGTGATGCAGGCCATTGAACAGGTTATTCTGAAGAAGCTGGATGGCATCCCACACTGTGACATTAGCCCAGTGCAGATTCGCAAATGCACAGAGAAGTTTCTTTGCTTCATGAAAGGACATTTTGATAACCTTTTAGCAAAATGGAGCAACTGTTTTGCACCTGATTTTATGTATTCCCTCAAACATCTTGCTTCCTGAAGATAAATGTAAGGAGACACCTTATAGTGAGGAAGATTTTCAGCAACTCCAGAAAGAAATTGAACAGTTACAGGAGAAGTACAAGACTGAATTATGTACTAAGCAGGCTCTTCTTGCAGAATTAGAAGAGCAAAAAATTGTTCAGGCCAAACTCAAACAGAGGTTGACTTCCTTTGATGAGCTTCAAAATGTTGGCAGGGATCATGGGACATAGTGATTTTCAGGGAGGAGTTTAGTGTCCGTGGTTCAGAACTCCAGAAACACTACAGAAACATTAGAGACAAGTGGTGGAAAAAGGAATCGAAACGACCTGAAAATATCTTATTGCTCAGTAGTCAAAAGGAGGAGCTGCAAAAAGTCAGAATCATAAAAATTTATACCAGTGACTATTCAAAACCAACCATACTTTATTAGATTTGCTTGTCAACTCTTTCTTGATATTCTGTGTCTTCTTCTTTTTGGTCACTTTCCTGGGTATGTGTGGCTACTTTAACTTAGGCTGCAGCATCTGTTCCTTTAGAGTCTTCTAATGAGGTGGGAAGGGATCAAACGAAGAGGGGAGCCGTGGGGCCAGTTAAAGATTATTCTGCAGATTTACACCTTAGGTCATAAAGTCCTTTGTGACCTTGATGATTTTGACTTACTCTTTGGGATGAGATCAGATGAGAAAAGGATAAAATGGGTGGCTCTTAGATTATTTATTTTTGAGGCAAGGTCCCCTTCCGTGTACCAGGTTTAGAGTAGAGATTCAGTGCACAGTCATTGGCTCCTGCAGCCTCTGTGCCCGGGCTCAAGTGATTCTCCTGGCCCTCAGCCTCCCAAGTAGCTAGGGACCACAGGTGTGTGTTCACCATGCTTTGCTAAGTTTTTTGCAGAAACGAGGTCCTCACTATATTGCCAGGACTGAGTGGACTTCTTTATTAACCAGTCATTACACTGCGGGGACAGCCAACATAGAGTACCTGATCTCACCCTGTAAATTTCTTACATCAGGGAGTCAATATGTGGTGAAGAACGTGGTGCAAAAAAAGACAACCTTGGGTATATTAATAAAAAGAAGTTGGTTATTTCCAAAATAAATCTGACAAAACCTGGTGATGTTAAGCAATTTACTGTCTTTAGATGTCCGGCCGGAGAAGACCTTAGACAAAAAAAGAACCCACTGGAATAGAGAAGGAGCATGTTAGATACTCAGTAGTGAAATTTAATTTTACTGACTGATTAGTATCTATGCCAATTTATTTTCATACTTCAGTTGGTTTCAGAATCTGCCCTTATACACTAATATTTAATTATTTATTCACACTCACAAGCATCAAACATTTAATTCCCTCAGTGGGAAATTTGTGTTTAAACTCAATGGAATCTAATATTTCTTTATGTCATTAGTCCCTGTAAAATGTTAGGTCGCCCAAGGAAAGGGGAGAAATAGCAATGGCTGCTCCTAAGGTGTTGCTTGCCCTCCATGTCTTCCTAAAGAGCAGAACTTGGAGTTTCTCCTTTATGTAGAGAAGAAGTAACTTAGGGTGTATTTGCAATGAAATATTCATAGATACTGAAAGCTTGTGTTTACATGAAATATGTTTATTATCAAGAAGTCCTTTTTCCAATTCTGTACATTAAATAAATATGTTTTAAAAGGAAAAAAAAAAAAAGAAACTTACTCAAAACCGCACAACTACATGGAAATTGAACAGCCTGCTCCTGAATGGCTTCTGGTTAAACAACGAAATTAAGGAAGAAATAAAGAAGTTCTTTGAGACCGATGAGAACAAAGAGACAATGTACCAGAATATCTGGGACACAGTTAAAGCAGAGTTTAGAGGGAAATTTACAGCACTAAATGTCCACATCGGGAAACTGGAAAGATCTGAAATTGACACCCTAACATCACAATTAGAAGCACTAGAGAAGCAACCAGGTACTGTGGCTCACACTTGTAATCCCAGCACTTTGGGAGGCTGAGGCGGGTGTATCACGAGGTCAGGAGTTCGAGGCCAGCCTGGCCAACGTGGTGAAATCCCATCTGTACTAAAAATACAAAAATTAGTTGGATGTGATGGCGGGTGACTGTAGTCCCAGCTACTTGGGAGGCTGAGCAGGAGAATAGCTTGAACCTGGGAAGCAGAGGTTGCAGTGAGCCGAGATCCCACCATTGCACTCCAGCCTGGGGCAGAGCGATACTCTGTCTTAAAAAAACAAAAACAAACAAACAAAAAACAAAACAAAACAAAACAAAAAACTAGAGAAGCAAGAGCAAACAAATTCAAAAGTTAGCAGGAGACAAGAAATAACTAAGATCAGGTCAGAACTGAAGGAGATAGAGACACGAAAAACCCTTCAAAAAAATCAATGAATCCAGGAGCTGGTTTTTTGAAACAATTAACAAAATAGATAGACCACTAGCTACACTACTGAAGAAGAAAAGACAGAAGAATCAAATAGACACAATAAAAAATGATAAAGGACATATCACCACTGATCCCACAGAAATACAAACCTCCATCAGAGAATACTATAAACACCTCTATGCAAATAAACTAGAAAATCTAGAAGAAATGGATAAATTGCTGGACACATATACCCTCCCAAGACTAAACCAGGAAGAAGTTGAATCCCTGAATAGACCAATAACAAGTTCTGAAATTGAGAAAGTAATTAATAGCCTACCAAAACAAAAAAAGCCCAGGACCAGAAGGATTCATAGCTGAATTCTACCAGAGGTACAAAGAAGAGCTGGTACCATTCCTTTGGAAACTATTCCAACCAATAGAAAAAGGACTCCTTCCTAACTCACTTTATGAGGCCAACATCATCCTGATACCAAAACCTGAGACACACGCACACACACACGAAAACAACATTTCAGGCCAATATCCCTGATGAACATCAATGCAAAAATCCTCAATAAAATACTAGCAAATCAAATCCAGCAGCACATTCAAAGCTTATCCACCACGATCAAGTCAGCTTCATCCCCAGGATGCAAGGCTGGTTCAACATATGCAAATCAATAAACGGAATCAATCACATAAGCAGAATCAATGACAAAAACCACACGATTATGTCGATAGATGCAGAAAAGGCCTTCGATAAAATTCAACATGACTTCATGCAAAAAACTCTCAATAAACTACATATTGATGGAACATATCTCAAAATAATAAGAGCTATTTGTTACAAACCCATAGCCAATATTATACTGAGTGGGCAAAAGCTGGAAGCTACGAGCTGCCTGATAGGTCATCACCAACGGCAATGAGCGGTTCCACTGTCCCGAGGCGCTCTTCCAGCCTTCCTTCCTGGGCATGGAATCCTGTGGCATCCGTGAAACTACCTTCAACTCCATCATGAAGTGTGATGTGGACATCTGCAAAGACCTGTACATCAACACAGTGCTGTCTGGCGGCACCACCATGTACCCTGGCCATCGCGGACAGGATGCAGAAGGAGATCACTTAGCCCTGGCGCCCAGCACGATGAAGATCAAGATCATAGCTCCTCCTGAGCGCAAGTACTCCGTGTGGATCAGCACCTCTATCCTGGCCTCTCTGTCCACCTTCCAGCAGATATGGATCAGCAAGCAGGAGTATGACGAGTCTGGCCCTTCCATCTCCCACTGCAAATGCTCCTATGCGGACTGTGACTTAGCTACATTACACCCTTTCTTGACAAAACCTAACTTGCACAGAAAACAATATGAAATTGGCATGGCTTTATTTGTTTTTTTTTTTTTTGTTGGTTTTTTTTTTTTTTTTTTTTTTTTGGCTTGACTCAGGATTTAAAACTGGAATGGTGAAGGTGACAGCAGTCGGTTGGAGCAAGCATCCCCAAAGTTCTACAATGTGGCCGAGGACTTTGATTATATATTGTTCTTTTTTTAATAGTCATTCCAAACATGAGATGCATTGTTACAGGAAGTCCCTCGCCCTCCTAAAAGCCACCCCACTTCTCTCTAAGGAGAATGGCCCAGTCCTCTCCCGAGTCCACACAGGGGAGGTGATAGCATTGCTTTCGTGTAAATTATGTAATGCAAAATTTTTTTAATCTTCGCCTTAATACTTTTTTATTTTGTTTTATTTTGAATGATGAGCCTTCGTGCCCCCCTTTTTTGTCCCCCAACTTGAGATGTCTGAAGGCTTTTGGTCTCCCTGGGAGTGGGTGGAGGCAGCCAGGGCTTACCTGTACACTGACTTNTTTTAAATAGTCATTCCAAATATTGTGAGATGCATTGTTACAGGAAGTTCCTTGCCCTCCTAAAAGCCACCCCACTTCTCTCTAAGGAGAATGGCCCAGTCCTCTCCCATGTCCACACAGGGGAGGTGACAGAATTGCTCTGATGTAAATTATGTAATGCAAAATTTTTTAAATCTTTGCCTTAACGCTTTTTTATTTTGTTTTATTTTGAATGATCAGTCTTTGTGGCCCCCCTTTTTTGTCCCCCCACTTGAGATGTATGAAGGCTTTTGGTCTCCCTGGGAGTGGGTGGAGGCAGCCGGGGCTTACTTGTACACTGACTTGAGACCAGTTGAATAAAAGTGCACACCTTAAAAAAAACAAAAAACAAAAAACGAAAAAACAAAACTTAGATGACGGGTTGATTGGTGCAGCAAACCACCATGGCACATGTATACCTATGTTAACAAACCTGCATGTTCTGCACATGTATCCAAAAACTGAAAGTAAAATTTAAAAAATTAAAAAATAAATTAATTAATTAAAAAAAGAAAATGAAAGCAATGCACCTTTGGGAGAAAATGTTCTCAATACACATGTTTGTTAAAGGACATTTTCCCAGAATCTATAAAAAATTCTTACAACTCAATAATAAATAATTCAATTAAAGATGGGCTTAAATTTGGACAGATACTTCACAAAAAAATACAGATGGCCAATAAGCATATGAAAAGATGCTTATCACAAGTTATCAGACAATATCAAGTGTTCTCAAATATGTGGCACACCGGTACTCTTTTGTACATTGCTGGTGGGAATGTGAAACAGTACAACTGTCTTGGAAAAGTCTGCCAATTTTTAAAATAAAGGTAAACATACACTCACCAATTCTATTACTAGATATATATCAAAGAAAAGTGAAAACAGGTCGGATGCAGTGGCTCCCAGCACTTTGGGAGGCCAAGGTGGGTGGATCAAACTCCTGAGGTCAGGAGTTTGAAACCAGCCTGGCTAACGTGGTGAAACCCCTGACTCTACCAAAAAATACAAAAATTAGCTGGGCGTGGTGGTGGGTGCCTATAGTCCCAGCTACTGGGGAAGCTGAGGTGGGAGAATCGCTTGAACCCAGGAGGTGGAGGTTGCAATGAGCTGAGATCATGCCACTGCACTCCAGCATGGGTGCCAGAGTGAGACCCTGTCTCAAAAAAAAAAAAAAGACAAAGTGAAAACATGTGTTCATAGAAAGGCTTGTACATAAATGTTCATAGCAGGTTTATTCACAATAGTCAGAGAAATAGGAAACAACCCAAATATCCCTCTGTAGGTGAATGGGTACAAAAATCGTCGTACATGTAAATAGTGGAAAGTTATTTAGCAATAATAGAAATGAATAACTGATATATGCCATAACATGAATGAATCTCAAAAGATTATGCTGACTAGTGAAATTTGCTAAGAGAGTAAGTCTTAAATGTTCTCACCACACATACACAAATGGTAATTATGTGAGGTAATGGGTGTGTTAACTAACTTGATCATGGTAATCAGTTTACCGTTTATATGTATATCAAAGCATGTCGTATATCTTAAATATATATAATTGTATTTGTCAGCTATACCTAGTAAAGCTTGGGAAACCCCTTCACACTTAAAAAATATAACACTGTAAGAGGCAAACAGATGGCAATTCTGCTTTGCACAATACAAGCAAGGTTTGATCTTATTCATATGACTTTTAAAATTGTATATAAAAATTAGACTCAGGCCAGGTGCGGTGGCTCATGCCTGTAATCCCAGCACTTTGGGAGGCTGAGGTGGGCGGATCACCTGAGGTCAGGAGTGTGAGACCAGCCTAGCCAACATGGAGAAACCCTATTTCTACTGCAAATACAAAATTAGCCGGGCGTGGTGGCACATGCCTGTAATCCCAGCTACTCGGGAGGCTGAGGCAGGAGAACCGCTTGAATCCAGGAGGCAGAGGTTGCGGTGAGCCGAGATGGTGCCATTGCACTCCAGCCTGGGCAACAAGAGTGAAACTCTGTCTTAAAAAAAAAAAAAAGAGACTCAAAATTGAAATCTCTCTTTGAGAAACAGATACTTATCTGTGTAGGGTACAAGTATTTCAAATTATAATTCCCCCAAAAATATAACAACAACAACAAAAACGTTATGCTGAACAAAAGAAGAGCAAGACGAAAGAGTACATACTATTTCATTTTATTCATTCTGGAACATGGAAAACTGGTCTCTGGCATCAGAAAGCAGATCTATGGTCGCCAGTGTAGGGAAGACTAATACAAAGGGGTATGAGGGTGAAGGAAATGCTATATAACTTGATCTGTTTGTATTTGCAAGGGTGTATACATTTGTCAAAACTCAAATAACTATACATTTAAGATACGTGCATTACTTTGTATGTAAATTATACCTCAATAAAGTTGATTTAAAAAATGAAGAATACAGGCTTTTGCATTAGAGTGACCTGTTACTGCTTCTCATTTGTACCCCTTATATAAGTTACTTATCTAAGTTCAAATTTCTTTATCTGTAAACTGGGAATATTAATAGTATCAATTTCATAGGGTTGCTTTGAGATTTAATAAGATATTATATGTTGTATACGTTCAAGATCTGTCATGGAACTTAAAAATCAAAGGTAGTTCCTATTACTGCTACACATGGTTTTTTTTCTAATCACATCATGAAAGAACGTGGTTGATAATTCAGCCCATTTTTCAGAAGAGCTGCCTTTATAGATCTCAGAGTAGATGTGCACCTTTGCCTACCACCCACAGATCAGGCAGGCAGAACATACAGACCACACTCTGAAAAAGCACCTTCTTTAATGCCAACTATTAGCAGGGAAATTAGGCTAAACTTCCTCTCCCAGTTGAGCTAGAGTAAGACAATCTGTGTGCCTGGATACGGGGAGGGGCCCAACCTTGAAATACAGATTGAGACTTCTTTGGAGCAGAGTTACCCAGTTAGCCTAGAGCTACTCCAGGCTGACTCCAGTAAAAATGGGCTCCCTGACCCAGCTAGGTGTCAGAACAACAGATCTGTCTTAGATTCATCTGTGGTGTTATGTTTCAATAAGGTTTTCTGCCCTCCTTGTCTATGACAGCTTGCCTGGCAACTTGAGCCTGCTCTGCCCACAATTTGGTTCTCTGCCACTTACCTTATGATTACTATCTCAGTAACAGCTCCTGTCTGAACTTACCACTCACACACCAGTTTAATCACAGCCTGACTAGTCAGCTCTGCACCACCTCCTGCAGGACTTCTTGCCCAGATGGCTGCTGCCGCCTTGCCCAGATGGCTCTTCTCTTGGAGCCACCAGAAAAGTGAACCCTTCAGACTGAATAGCTCTCTGCTGGCACCTGGGAGAAGCAGGAAGAAATTTTTAGATTAAGCTTATTTGAACTTCTAATCTGAAGTATCAGAGATGCATTCCATCAACCCTGCCAGGGATTCCAGTCTAAGATAAGAATTGAGGATGCATAATGGTTTGAGATTAAGACCAAGGTTTAATGAAGCAGGGTTTGATACAGCTCATGCATACAATGCCTTATTTGTCTTTGTATCTCCTGTTTTAGAGGAAGCTTTTCTGTTTGCAACAGTTTCCTCTCTTTCGACTTTTGATTCCATATGTTCCCTTGCCTTTGGATATTGCTCAGGTTAACCTAAAAACACACCCAGTGATGACAACACATAGAACATTCTATTTGTTTCTTTAGGCAATACTACATAGTGGTTTTCACCTTAGGCAGGCACAGATCTGAATCATCTCTGCTATTTATGAGTTGTGTGATTTGGGGTGAAGCCCTCTGCTCTAGCCATTCTGGCCTTTCTTCTGCCTCTCCAGCATGCCAAGCTCACTTTTCCAGGGTTTTTGCATTTGCTCGTCTTTCTGCCTGAGACCCTTTTCATTCAGGTCTTCTGAGGATAGTTTCTTCTTGTCACTCAGATCTCAGTTCAAATGTCATCTCTTTGGATAGAACTTTCCTCACCATTATTTCTAAAATGCCCCACCTCAGTCACTACTGCACCATCTTATTTTAGTGTCTTTGTAGCATTTATCTTATTTACTTGTTTATCATCTGTCTTCCCCAATTGGAATAAAAACTTCTAATCTGGGCATGGTGGCTCACACCTATAATCCTAGCACTTTGGGAAGCCGAGATAGGCAGACAGCTTGAGCCCCAGAGTTTGAGACCAGCCTGGGCAACGTGGCCAAATCTTATCTCTACAAAAAAATACCAAAATATTAGCTGGGCATGGTGGCATGCACTTGTAGTCCCAGCTACTCCAGAGGTTGAGGTGGGAGGATCACCTAAACCAGGGGAGGTTGAGGCTGCAGTGAACTGTGATCGTGCCACTGCACTCCAGCCTGGGTGACGGAGTGAGACCCTGTCTACAAAAAAAAAAAAAAAAAAAAAAAAAAAAAAAAAAAAAAAAAAAAAAAAAGAATAAAAACATCTAGAGAGCAGGGCAGGTCAGGAGGAACTTATCTTTTTCACCACAGTATCCCTAAAGTTTAGAATATATCCAGCACATACATAGCAGGTTTTTAGAAAGTTATCTATTGAATCAGTCAGTAAGTTAGCATCTCCAAGCTTTAGTTTATCTATAAAATAGAGATAATAGTACTTTCCTGTAGGGTTAATGAAATTAATATGAGGAAATGTTTGTAAAGGGCTTAGCATGATGCCTGACATATAGTAATTGTGCTATAAATGGTGGACATATTATTATTTCTGCCTGCATTTCCCCTCTCCTGAGTATATAAGCTCCTCTAGAGCACAGACGATGTCTTATTTGTATACTTCATATTGCTATGTATATAGTAGACAATAAAACTTAGTTTCAATGAAATAAAAATTTTTCCTAGTAAATCAAGGCTTCAAATAGGCGAAATAGAAAATACACCAACGGAACCAACCAAAGATGGTGAGCTCATCTTTTGGACTCAGTTAATCAGCCCTCCTCCCAGTGAGGGCTTTCCTGACTATCTCATCCTGGGAGGGTCAGGGGATAAGGTGACTATCCCTTGTGTGGACTTCAGCCAGAGCACCAGTGCATTTCATTTCAGTCATGTGCTCATAGGTACGTTTTCCTCTGCTAGATTGCATGTGCTTTGAATTACTTACCTTTCACCGGCTGGCCCCTTGCCTTCTCTCATACTCAGTATAGAAGTGTTGAAGAATAGAACAGTGGTAAAGGGGCAATAGCACAGGGATTAAGAATGTAGACTCTGGACTCAATGCATCTGGGTTCAAATCCTAGCTTCTGCCACTTACCCACTGGGAGGCTTCAGACAAGTTACTTGACTTCTCTGTGGGCCTCAAGTTCCTTATTCATAAAATGAGGAACAAAAGTGCCAATTTCACGAATATGGCAATGAAAATATTTTCTTCCCATAGGTTCTTAAAATAATGCTTTCTTTATTTTGTTTTATTTTATTTTATTTTACTTTTTTTGAGACAGAGTCTTGCCCTGTTGCCCAGGCGATCTTGGCTCACTGCAACCTCCACCTCCCAGGTTCAAGCAATTCTCCTGCCTCAGCCTCCCGAGTAGCTGATACTACAGGTTTGTGCCACCACACCTGGCTAATTTTTGTATTTTTAGTAGAGATGGGGTTTCACCATGTTGGCCAGGCTGGTCTTGAACTTCTGACCTCAGGGTATCCACCCTCTGCGGCCTCACAAAGTACTGGAATTACAGGCGTGAGCCTCCACACCTGGCCAAATGCCTTCAATTTTATGTGTACTTCATTTCACATAGATATGCCCCGACAGTGACTGGATCATAATAGATATTTATCGTGTTTATTGAATTAAATTGAAAACTTTAATGTAAATTGATAATCGGGGTAAAGAAAAGCATGTTTATTTATTTATTTTTGTAGCTGGGACTATAAGCGCATGCCACCATGCTGGGCTAAATGCATATTTAAATGGACAGGGAGAACTATAGTCAGTTCTTTTGTATAAGCATACTTTACTTTTTTCAATATCATATTTATTCTATTAGATGTGGTAAATGTGATGTATATTTGAAAATAGAGGCCGGGCGCGGTGGCTCAAGCCTGTAATCCCAGCACTTTGGGAGTCCAAGACGGGCGGATCATGAGGTCAGGAGATCGAGACCATCCTGGCTAACACGGTGAAACCCCGTCTCTACTAAAAAATACAAAAAACTAGCCGGGCGAGGTGGCGGGCGCCTGTAGTCCCAGCTACTCGGGAGGCTGAGGCAGGAGAATGGCGTAAACCCAGGAGGCGGAGCTTGCAGTGAGCTGAGATCCGGCCACTGCACTCCAGCCTGGGCGGCAGAGCGAGACTCCGTCTAAAAAAAAAAAAAAAAAAAAAAAAAGAAAAGAAAATAGATTTCGGGGTATGTGTGGTTGGGGAATTCATGTGGAGGTCAGAGTGGAAGCAGGTGTGAGAGGGTCCAGCAGAAGAAAACATGGCTGCCAAAGTGTTTGAGTCCATCGGCAAGTTTGGCCTGGCCTTAGCTGTTGCAGGAGGCGTGGTGAACTCTGCTTTATATAATGTGGATGCTGGGCACAGAGCTGTCATCTTTGATGGGTTCCATGGAGTACAGGACATTGTGGAAGGGGAAAGGACTCACTTTCTCCTCCCATGGGTACGAAAACCAATTATCTTTGACTGCCGTTCTCGACCACTTAATGTGTCAGTCATCACTGGTAGCAAAGATTTACAGA
This sequence comes from Rhinopithecus bieti, assembly GCF_001698545.2. Classification (NCBI taxonomy): domain Eukaryota; kingdom Metazoa; phylum Chordata; class Mammalia; order Primates; family Cercopithecidae; genus Rhinopithecus; species Rhinopithecus bieti. The sequence continues at coordinate 658,408 of NW_016804690.1, forward strand.
ATGTCAACATCACACTGCGCATCCTCTTCTGGCCCATTGTTAGCCAGCTTCCTCACATCTTCACCAGCATAGGAGAGGACTATGATGAGCGTGTGCTTCTGTCCATCACAACCAACATCCTCAAGTCAGCGGTGGCTTGCTTTGATGCTGGAGAACTAATCACCCAGAGAGAGCTGGTCTCCAGGTAGGTGAGCGATGACCTTACGGAACGAGCAGCCACCTTTGGGCTCATCCTGGACGACGTGTCTTTGACACATCTGACCTTCGGGAAAGAGTTCACAGAAGCGGTGGAAGCCAAACAGGTGGCTCAGCAGGAAGTAGAGAGGGCCAGATTTGCAATGGAAAAGGATGAGCAGCAGAAAAAGGTGGCCATCATCTCTGCTGAGGACGACTCCAAGGCAGCTGAGCTGATTGCCAACTCACTAGCCATCGCAGGGAATGGTCTGATCGAGCAGGAAGCTGCCGAGGACATCGCGGGCCAGCTCTCACACTCTTGGAACATCACCTATCTGCCGAGGGGCAGTCCGTTCTCCTCCAGCTGCCCCAGTGAGGGCCCACACTGCCTCCACCTCTGCAGGTTGACCGGCCACAGCCCCGATGATTCTTAACACCGCCTCCCTTCTGCCCCACCCCAGAAATCACTGTGAAATTTCCTGATTGGCTAAAAGTGAAGGAAATAAAGGTAAAATCACTTCAGATCTCAAAAAAACAAAAAAAAAAAAAAAGAAAGAAAGAAAATAGATTTTAGAAAACAACTACTTTAAGAAAAAAAATCTTCAGTGGTTACAGTTTGAGGACTCATCAGTTTGAAGTGAAAATTCTCTCTAAGTAGATACTACTCTCCTTTTTCAGTTTTGTAGTCTCCTAAATTTACTTTCTCTGCTGACCTTTTAAAAGCTCCCTCTGGGCCTTAACTAGAGCAATAAAAAACCAGTTTGGCCAAGACTTTTAGAAATGTTACCCTTGGGCGGCTCTCTGAACCTGCCTAATAAAATACAAAAAAATGTTACTCTTCCTCAATTAATCTACATTGGGCAACAATAGGGGGTGGAGTGAAATATTCTCAACTGTCAATTAATAACAAACTTAAATGTCACATGTAACAGTTATTAGAAGTGAGTTATGGATTCCTCATAAGTGGGGTTTAAATGATGATATAAAATCATCTAGTTAGTTTTTCTTTCTTTCTTTTTCTTTGAGATGAGTCTCACTCTGTCATCCAGGCTGGATACAGTGGCGTGATTTTGGCTCACTGCAACCTCCACTTCTCTGATTCAAGCAATTACCCCGTCTCAGCCTCCCGAATAGCTGGGATTACAGGCACACACCACCACGTCCAGTTTTTTTTTTTTTTTTTTTTTGTATTTTTAGTAGAGACAGGGTTTCACCATGTTGGCCAGACTGGTCTTGAACTCCTGACCTCAGACAGTCTGCCCACCTCAGCCTCCCAAAGTGCTGGGATTATAGGCATGAGCCACCTTTCTAATAAATAATTAGAAAAGGAAAAAGTTTTTCCTTTTCTAATTATTTATCTTTAGCTATTCAGAGAAAAACTTTTGTGGCAGCAACACAATTACATTCATTTAGTAATTGAGAGTCAAACATTGTGTGCTAGGCTAAAGGGAATACCAAGAACTTTAAGAACTGGTCCTTTCCTCAAAGGAACTTAGGCCATGTATCTGTAAAATCAGTGTGCTTTTCATTGCCATTCTTGAAAATTACTTGAATAAATCCCACGTTTAAAATGATTTAAAATTATTCTCATCTGACATTGTGTGTTTAAGAGTAGAATAAAGCCCCTTTGCAACGGGGAGAACGGAAGCTGCAACAGACTTTGTTGGTGGCCACTGGGCCTTTGTGAGTTCGTGGCATTTGGAAGCCTATTTTCTTTATTTCAGGTTAAAATTCTCCTGCTTGTCAATAGAGAAGGCTTAATTTTTCTTTCTAAAGTCTCAGAGTCTCACTCTGTTGCCCAGGCTGGAGTACAGTGGCACCGTCTTGGCTCACTGCAGTTTCTGCCTTCTGGGTTTAAGCGGTTCTCCTGTCTCAGCCACTAAGTAGCTGAGTTAACAGGTGCTCACCACCACGCCCAGCTAATTTTTGTATTTGTATTTGTATTTTTTAATTTATTTTAAGACAGAGTCTCACTCTGTTGCCCAGACTGGAGTGCAATGGCACAATCTCCACTCACTGCAACCTCTGCCTCCCGGGTTCAAGCAATTCTCCTTTCTCAGCCTCCTGAGTAGCTAGGATTATAGGCAGCCACCACCACGCCCAGCTAATTTTTGTATTTTTAGTAGAGAGAAGGTTTTGCCATGTTGGCCATGCTTGTCTTGAACTATTGACCTCAGGTGATCCACCGGCCTTGGTCTCCCAAAGTGCTGGGATTACAGGAGTGATCTACCGCACCCGGCCAGTGTATTTTTAGTAAAGATGGGGTTTCACCATCTTGGCCAGGCTGGTCTCAAACTCCTAACCTCAAGTGATCCACCTGCCTCGGCCTCCCAGAGTGCTAGTATTACAGGTACGAGCCACAACCTGGCCTCATAAATATAGTTCTTTACGAAAGACAACACCACTGGCCAATCATCAGAAGGGCAAGCACTTTAGGTCTGTATTTCAGCAAGAGATTTACATTCCATAGATCCTTTCACTCTCATTCAATCAGAACTTTTTGTAGGCATTTATGAGATGGCTATTTGGGGTGACAGATATAATCTATGGCCATAGAACTGGGAAATGTACAAAACACTGACTCGAATCATGTAAGCTACAGACAAATGAATAAATCATTCATTTAGTCATTCTTTAATTAATTAATGTATTCGTTCTACTATTATGGACTGAGCACTGTTTTAAGTACTGAAGAATCCATGCTAAATAAGGATGAATAGAGTCCCTACCTGTGGGTTATAGTATTGTGGGAGAGACTGACATTAATTGAATAACCCAAACCAGTGTAATGAATACAGTGAATACAGTGGTGACACATGGTGAAGGTGAGGTCCTTGGAGTTATGCTACAGCATTTGCTAGAGGAAGCATGAAGGGCAAAAGGGAAACTGAAAAAGATGGTGTGGCTGAGTCTCACAGAAGGAGAGGACCATGGTACCTGGTACCACTGAAGGATGGGCAGAGACAGGCATTCAAGGGCTTGGAGGCAGAGTTGAGGAAGGACATCAAGCAGTGCTTTCTTGTGATCAGATTTATGAGAAATGATGGTAGCTTGAATAGCATGGCTGTAGTCAAGGAAGAAAGGAAGGGAGTTTGATGAGATATTGAGGAGATGGAATGAATAGAGCTTGATGATTGAATAGATCTTAGAGATGAGGGAGAAATAAGGTCAGACATGATTCTCAGGTTTGTGGTTTGAGAAAATGGAAGAACACTCGTGGCATACACTGAGATAGGAAGTACTAGATGAGAACCAGGATTGGGAATAAAAACTATCCCTTGGTTTTAATAGATATGCTGAGTTCAGACATGTTGATATGGAAATTCAGCACTATTCAATAGAGCTTTCTGTGAGGATGGAGGTGTTCTGTACCTACACTGCTGAGTATTTTAGCCATTACTCACATGTGGCTATTTATATTTAACCTAAAATAAAAGATTTAGTTTCTCAGTGGCACTAGCCACATTTCAAGTGCCCAACAGCTATATGTGGCTAGTGATTTTTGCATTTGACAGTGCAGTTCTAGAGCCTAGAGAAGCAGCCTAGGTTGAAAATATAAAAAATTAGCCAGGCATGGTGGCTTATACCTATAATCTCAGCACTTTGAGAGGTCAAGCCAGGAGAATTGCTTGAGGCCAGGAGTTTGAGACCAGCTTGGACAACACAGTGAGATCCTGCAGCTATAAAAAAATATGAAGATAGTCTGGGCGCAGTGGCTCATGCCTGTAATCCCAGCACTTTGGGAGGCTGAGGAGGGCAGATCACCTGAGGTCGGGAGTTCGAGACCAGCCTGACCAGCATGGAGAAACTCCGTCTCTGCTAAAAATACAAAATTAGTCTGGCATAGTGGCGCATGCTTGTAATCCCTGCTACTAGAGAGGCTGAGGCAAGAGAATGGCTTGAACCCGGGAGGCGGAGGTTGCAGTGAGCTGAGATCTTGCCATTGCACTCCAGCCTGGACAATAAGAGTGAAACTCTGTCTAAAAAAATAAATAAATACATAAACATTAAAAAATTAAAAAGTTAAAAATTAGCCATACATGATGGTGCGCACCTGTAGTTCCAGACTCCGGAGGCTGAGGTAGGAGTCTTGCTTGATTCCAGGAGTTTGGGGCTGCAGTGAACTATGACAGCACCACTGCACTCCAGCCCAGGAACAGAGCAAGACTCCATCTCTGAAAAAAAAAAAAAAAGAGAGAGAGATGTGTGTAGATGAGGTTTAAGACTGTGAAGACAACTTTCTAAGGAAGAGGGGAAGGTAGTCAGTGAAAAGAGGAAATGGCTAGGACTGAGACTACAGGACCTTCAACCTGTGAAGGCTGGTGAAGAAAAATGAGCCTTCAAAGGATACCAAGAAGTAATGAGGGAGGTAGGAGAAGAACAGTAAGAGCTTTGTCATATAAGTCAAGAGAAAAGGATGTTTTGAAAGGGAGGAATGAGCAACAGCTAAGTGGTTCTAGAAGGTTGAGGAAGACGAGACTGAAGGTGTTTATTGGATCAGTGAAACAGAGGCCATTGGTGACTTTGGCAAGAGCTGTTTCAGAGGAGGGATGAGGCTGAAACGTAGACTAGATGAGTGAGGAGGGGTTGAGGTAATGAAGAGATACTGACAATAGAAGAAAAGAAATCATGAGCTCCTTGTTCCATGGGCTACCAATAAAACAGGGAATTACTTTAGCCAAATCAAGCTAGAGTCATATATCATAGATATATGTCTTCAAAGCACTGCATTTATCCTACAATGTTACCAATTTTGAATCCTTTGTCATGAATATGAGGAGACATACGTCTGCTGGGCTTTATTCCTACTCCAACTACCTTGGAGGGTGAGTATGAAATAGACCATGTGAGGGCCTAGAGGCCATGTTGAAGTACTCTTTATCCTAACAACAATAAAAAGCAACTGAAGGCTTTTCTTTTTTAAAAGCCATTTTATTATCTAAAATGTAGAGCATATAGAAGAAGAGAGAAAAATGTAACTCATCACTCCCGGGTACTATTCATCACCTGACCCCAACACCTTTCAGCCTTTAGTTCTGGCCCATCCATACCCCATCTACTTACACGAAAAGTTTTAACCATGGGAGTGACATGATTACACTTGTGTTAAAAAGACCATTCTTGCTGTTGGGTAGAGCAAAAGTCAGAACATTTCCAGATAGTAAATATTTTAGGCTTTGCTGGCCGTACAGACTCTGTTGTAACTACTTAACTCTTGTTGTAGCTTGAAAGCTGCACTAGATAATATGTGAATAAATAAGTGTGACAGTGTTCCAATAAAACCTTATTTATGGACACTGAAATTTGAATTTCATATAGTTTTTGCATATCACAAAATATTCTTCGTTTTGTTTTGATTTTCCCCTCACAATTTAAAATGTAAAATGAATTTTGCTCATAGGCAATACAAAAACAGGTGGAGGGCCAAATTTGGGCTCTAGTTTGCTAAGCCCTAAGGTATAGAATGAATTGCAGCAGGCAAGAGAAGTTGTAGGAAGACTTGCCCAAGGCTATTGAAGGAATCAGGACAAAAATCTCACTATTCCCGTACCTAGTAAAGAGAAAAGAGAGCATGGTAAGCATTTATTAGGTACTATACCATTGAGTATCTATTATGCCCTAGGCACAATGTTAGGTCTGAAGATATACAAATAAATGAATAAGAAATAGTTTTTGCAATTGCAGCTAGTTAGGGAGACAGATATGCTTTTTTCTGTCATGTTGTAAATACCACAACATGGTACTATGGAATATACATGAAATATTGATTAATTCTGTGTGAGAAACATCAAACATGGCCTTAAGAGTGACATTTAGCCAGTGTAGTGGCTCATGCCTGTAAGTCCAACACTTTAGGAGGCTGAGGCAGGAGGATTGCTTGAGGCCAGGAGTTCTAGACCAGCCTGGGCAACACAGTGAGACACCGTCTCTACAAAACATTTAAAAATTAGCCAGGCATGGTGATGCATGCTTGTAATTCCAGCTACTTGGGAGGCTGAGGTGGGAGGATGGCTTGAGCTCAGCAGTTTGAGGTTACAGCGAGCTATAATCATGCCACTGCACTCCAACTTCAGTAACAGTATAAGACCTTGTTTCTTAAAAAAAAAAAAAAAAAGAGACATTTAGGCATTTAGGTAGGAACTTGAAAGATGAATAGAAGTTTACCATATAGGGTAAGGTGGACGGAGGGAAAGGTTTTTAAGGCAGAAGGAAAAGTATAAATGGATGCAAAGAGGCTTGATACACAAGCTTCTGCCCCATCTTTCTTTCAGATTACTGCTAACTTGAGGGGAATGTAGGAGGTAACTGAATAAATCTGTACAGGTTAAGGAATCTGTAAAAATGGAGTATCTCTGGTTTCAAGAGAGAGGATAATTGGTGGAATATTAAATGATCCTACACGACCTGGGCACTGGCTACATCTTCCACCTCTCTTACCATTCCCCTCCTTGTTCACTCTGCCCTGGGCACACTGGCCTTTTTGCCATGTCTTTGAGATGCCAAGCCCAAGGCTGCCTCAAGCTCTTTGTCCTTGCTGTTCCCCCTGCCTAGAGTCCGATTCCCTCCCTCTCCTCATTCCGCAGAGGCCTTCTCTGGCCAGCCTATCTAAAATAGATGCGATTCTCTTAGGTTTACCTAGTTGCTTTTTTTTTTTTTTTTTTTTTTTCCGTAGCATTTATTATTACCTTATTCATGTGTTTGTTGTCTAGCTCCTCCCAACTAGAATGTAAGCTCCATGAAGGCAAGTCTCTTCTCTGTTACCTCTAGAGTCTAGAACAGTGCCTGGCAAAATACAGCCACATGAGTATTAGTAAAATAGATCAACAAAAGGAGTGGGGAGAGGGTAGAGAAGAACCCAGATGAGTTGGTATTGCAGGAGTGCAAGCTCAATAGTTTCTGTTTCGTTGGCTGAGTAAGATGGGAATTCATCTTCTGAGAGAAGACTGGGACTCAAAGTTTTGAACATCTGTGGAAGATGAGAAAGAGTAACACAGGGAGAAAGTTGAGAACTTAAACATTTGAACTCAAGCCAAACAGATAATTAATTGTACTGTGCCAAGGGAAGGGGGGTGAGAACCAAAAGAGAAGATAGCTCCTCCCCACTCAGAATGTGGTAATTTGACTTATCTTTCTTGGAGTTGAATAGAGAATTATAGGGTGGGGAAAACCAAACAGAAGCTCTTGAAAGAATAAGCAGGTGAGGGTGGGAGTGGAGAGAAAGTGAAACTTGGTAGAAAACAACCCATCTGAGAGCCATGTTTGAGTGGTACAGAATCTGAGAGAATGAAACCGAAGCACAGACAAGGGTTCTTTGGTTTCACGCTTCTGTGATTAAAAAAAAAAAGGAAAGTCCTCAATATACCTGCTGTTTGGCAGCTGGGAATTTTCAATTGGCTAGAAGTGAGTTTCAGGACATATTGCCAACTGCCGTCCCTTTTCTCCTCCCTTCCCTTGGGCAGGGCATTTGTGTAAACAGACAGCAAAGAAATAGAACTGGACTGTCTTATTCCAATTTTTCTCTCCTTGCTTCCATTTCTATTGTAATTATTTTATTAAGAAGCCAGGGCTGCCAACGCTCATACTAAATATAATTTACTATTGTGTACAACCAGTTTTAGGGTGGTAATGAGACACGGTTTTTTGGTGAGAACTGGAAGGTTAGTGACCAATATCCAGAATTCTTTTTCTAGATGACTGTGGATCATAATATCTTCGGCTGTTTTGGGGGCTTCTTTGTCTGCCAAAAAAATTAAAAAAAAACCCAGTGGAATATGAAGTAGGTTTTTTTGGTGTAAAATAGTCCCTTTATGAACTGCAGGTTACCAAAAAGAATTGTTGCTTCCCAGAACTACCATTCAACCCAGTAATCCCATTATTGAGTGCATACCCAGAGGAATACAAATCATTCTGCCATAAAGACAGATGCATGTGTCTTTATGTGTTCATTGCAGCACTATTCACAATAGCAAAGATGTTGAGTCAACCCAAACGTCCATCAATGACAGATTGGATAAAGAAAATGTGCTACATATACACCATGGAATACTATGCAGCCATAAAAAATATCAAGATCATGTCTTTTGTGGGAACATGAATGGAGCTGGAGGCTATTATCCTTAGCAAGCTAATGTAGGAACAGAAAACCAAATACTGCATGTTCTGACTTAGAAGAGGGAGTTAATAGATGAGAACTCATGAATGCAAAGAAGGGAACAACAGACATTAGGGCCTACTTGAGGGTGGAGGGTGAGAGGAAGGAGTGGAGCAGAAAAGATAACTATTGGGTACTGGGCTTACTATTTGGGTGATGAAATAATCTGTACAACAAATCCCTGTGATACGAGTTTGCCTACGCAACAAACCTTCACATGTACCCCCAAACCTAAAAGTTAAAAAAAAAAAATTATTGCTTCCCACATATGTGCTAAATTTCAGTATTAGGGTATCTTTTATTATTAAGATTCTGGAAGTTAACATGTTCCCAAATGATCTCCTCTTTTCTGTAACTTGGTCCACTCATGGTCTTCTCCATTTTGGTTTGTGGCAACTTCCATCCTTTGGGACAAAAACTTAGGGCTTCTTTCTCTCATATTTCACATCTGTCAGGAAATTCTATGGGTTTGGACTTGAAAATATATTCAAAACCTGACCACTATTTGCCATAGCCGCTGTTACTGCCCTTGCGCAAGCCACTTACACCTTTTGCTTGGCTTATTACAAGAGTTTCTTATGGTTTTCTGCTGACTTTCAGTTTTCCACAGCAGCTAGAGTGATCCTCTTAAAATATGTCAGCTCACAGCACTCTTCTGTTCAAAACCTTTCCATAACTCCCCATTTCACTCAGAGCAAAGGTAAAGTCCTTAGAATAGCCTACAAGGCCCTTCTTGTCTGGCCCTTCATATCACTCCATCTCATCTCCTACTATTCTCCCCTCATCGTCTGCTCCAGCTATCTTAGCCTCCTTGATGGTCCCAGAATTTGCCAGGCAGGCTCCCACATTAGGCCTTAGCGCTGGCTGTTCCCTCTGCCTGGAAATCTTCCTTCATTTTCGTGGAGGTCACACCCTCGTTTGCTTCAAGACTGTGCTCACACACTGCCTTTTCAGTGAGGCTTACCTTGACTACTCTATTTAAAGTTGCACCTGTACACCTCATCCCCTTCCCTTCCCTTATTCTATTTTGTTCACAATAACTACACTTGTCTTTTAAACTTTTTGTTCATTAATGTATCCCTAGGACTTAGAAGAATATCTATCATGTGGTAGGTATTTAATAAATATTTACTGAATGAGGGATGAATTTATTTTGCTTAACTCAGTATAACCCTCTTAAGAAAAACAAGACTATAAACCAGATTTTTTGAGAACGTTAAATTCTTTCTTTTTTTTTTTCAGGTGGAGTTTCGCTCTTCTTGCCCAGGCTGAAGTGCAGTGGGGCGATCTCCACTCACCACAACCTCCGTCTCCCGGGTTCAAGCGATTCTCCTGCCTCAGCCTCCCGAGTGGCTGGGATTACAGGCATGTGCCACCACGCCCAGCTAATTTTTATATTTTCAGTAGAGACGGGGGTTTCACCACGTTGACCAGGCTGTTCTCGAACTCCTGACCTCAGGTGATTCGCCCGCCTCGGCCTCCTAAGGTGCTGGGGTTACAGGCGTGAGCCACTGCGCCCGGCCGAGAACGTTAAATTCTAATTGAATTAACCGCAATTTAGTATTGCCACATACAGTAGCTGAGATGGTGCAACAGGGAGTTCGATGGAGATTCTGGTTAGGGACATGGTGGGCTAAGAAAGACTTGTCTGTTCTTGAAACTAGATAAACCCAGGGGATTTACTCCCCTTCAGGTTCTAGAATCATGTATAAAGGCAGAGAAAAGTGATTCTGAGTGAACTTGCACTGACAACTTACTAGAACGAGGCTTCCTGGAGTTAGGGTTCCCGGAGTATGTGTCTCCCTGGAAGGTGGAAGAAGAGCCTGAACCTGCTCTGCTACTCTTTGGAAGAGAGCCCTGCCATTTCCCTAGGCCTTGGCCTCCTTCCCTGGAAAAGGATGGTATCCACCGACTCCCCGTATGGGAGGCTGCTTGCAGGGTGTTCCCAGCACCTCCCAGGGAAGCTCCTCAGAATGCTGCCTGCCACATTTTACGCTTTTTTAAAAAAATTATTTTATTGTGGTAAAACATACACAACATAAAAGTTATCCCTTTATCCAGTTTGCGGCGTACATTTGTTAACCTCACAGCAAGTAACACATGAGTTTTAAATTAGAATTTGGACAACGGCAAATGAAATGAAAGGCGAACAATCCGAGAGCCGGGTCACAGAGGAGCTCTGGGAACGCGCCGCGGGCTGAAACCACACGGGGAATTCCATTTTGTCCGAACAGGGTCGGCCCTGGCCACCTCCAGGGAGTCGAGTCGTTTCCGCGGCGCGGCCCGGGCCTCCCCCGGGGTCCGCCCGCCTCTCTCCGCCTGGCCCAGCGACGCGGCCGCGGGAGGACTTTGTCCACTCGCCCAACCTCGGGCGCCCAGTTCTGAAGGCAAAGGGTCCCCTGCCTTGCACAACTCGGAGCCGCCGAGGAGGTGACGGCGGTAGCTCTGGGGCGGCTCGGTGCCATTCACTAGCATTCTGTTTTCCTAAGGCACCGCCTTCCAATTGCCCCGGCTCCGCTAGGAGGCGCGCGCTCCAGCCGCTCCGCCGCGCGGCCCCGACCGCACTTAAGTACGAGGCGAAGAAAGAAAAGGCTGCCGGCAGCCGCAGCTCCCTGTCCGCGCCGCCGGGCCCGCGCAGGCGTGCGCGGCTCCTGTTCTCGCGGGCGCCCCAGCCCCAGGCCGCCAGGCGCGCC
>NW_016804690.1:669771-684009 GCF_001698545.2 Rhinopithecus bieti
CCCGATTCTCGGTGGTGCCCCAGCCCGCGCGGAGGGCCCTGCGGACCCGCGCGCCGCCGCCGCCTCGCAACAGGTCCGGGCGGCCTCGCTCTCCGCTCCCCTCCCCCGCATCCGCGACCCCCGGGGCGCCTCAGCTCGGCCGGGGCCGCCGTCTGGCCACCCGCTTCCATGCGGTTCGGGTCCAAGATGATGCCGGTAAGGGGGCGAGCGGCCGGGGCGTCGGGCCCGGAAGTGTGCGGGGTCGCGTGCCGGGGGCTGGTCCGCGCCCTCGGGCGCGTCGGGGAAGGAGCCCGGGGCTCGCGCGGAGGGGCCGGGGCTTTCCGAGCTTCGAGCGGGTTTCTGGAGGGGGAGGCTCCATCCTCAGGGTTCTGCGTCCACAGCCGGCCTGGGGGCGCGGCGAGACCCTGACCGCGAGGCGGGTTCCCCCAGCTGCTTCCGAGTCAGGCGTGCCGCCCGCGAGCCCAGCAGCCACTCAAACTTTTCGTCTTTCACTGGGTCTTGACTTTTTTGCAGTTCTTGAAGGTCAAGAATACGGGAACTGGGGACCTTGTTCTTTGCTGGGTCTTTTTTTTTTCTTTTAACTTTTTACTGGAGTGAAACATACGTTACTGGAACGGGTACTTTGCTTTGTTTTTAATCGAATTTCGATCTTGATATCCGCAGTAGCAGCTAAGTCACCCTTACCTCTTTGTGGAAACTGGTTGTGGTAAATGACGTCTCGGAAGTTTTAGATTGCAGGAAAGCGTACGTGTCTGGCTCCCTTTATTTCCCACAGCTTGTTTAGGAAAACCTCCGGAGAGGATTAGTGTGTTCTTTAGGAGCTCTGCAGGCTTTTGACACGGCCACCAGGCCACAGGTGAACAGTACGTTTGAGACGTTTCTGAAATGTCTCTTGTCATTTAGCGATCGCGGAATGGAGGTTTGCGGTGGGTTGCGGTGGCTTCTGCAGACTTCAGTAGCGAGTTTCTTTGTGGAAGTTGTACTTGCACCTCTCCCACTGAAGTGGGGACTCCATTTGTTTAGACAAAGAAACAAAAAGCTTTTACTTTTATAAAGTCTGTGGAATGGAGTGATGACAAAGTTTGCAGTCACGCATACAGAGTATATAATATGCTGTCCCCTGGACCCCTACTTGTGTCATGGAGGGCGTCCTGAACTCTCATTGGGCCGACTTAACAATTTACTAGATTAGTAATTGGGTTTAGATGGTTTGGGATATTTTGTCCTGCCAGGATAAAAGGAATTTGAAAGTAGCATTATGCATCTTAGTTTAATGCCTGGTTATGAAGTCAGGTTTGTGATGTGAATACCCAATATTGAAATAATGGACCATAGATAAGGGTGATGGATTTTGCTGTTAAGATTTTTATTTCCTGGATTTACATCTCTTTGTGTTGAAATAACTTGTACGGATTGTCTGTGAATTTTTTCTAATAATAGGAGCAAGAGAAACACGTATCAGTTGTTGCTGTATGGTTTCTTCCTTGTTTTTTGTCAAGGTATCCTTTGGAGATACCCTACCAAGGTATCCGTTGTGTAGCCGAATTCATAAAACGTTATGTGGCTCTGGAGACTACGTTCAATTTAGCAATATGGTTCTTCTGATTGCCTTTCTGATGTCAGAATAGAATCCTAACACGGACTCAGTGTGGTGTGATGGCACGTACATCAGCTTTGAAGTCAGACTAACACTTCAGTATTGCTCAGCTACTACCTTTAGTGACTGTAGCCAGTTAAAAAAATTTTGTCCCTCAGTTTCATCATCTGTAAAATGGGGATAATAGTACTCAGCTCTTAGGGTGGTTTGAGGATCTAGCTTCCAATAGGTGGTAGATAAAAGCCTTTGAATTTCCAATGTTGGTTAAACTGGAGATTCTCAGATTTGTGATATATAAAATATGAAATAATTTTCATTTAGTAGACTCATGTTATATGTGTCTTTATACTGTAATATTTTGGATATTTGAAAATAAAACTTTTATTAAGTATATTTCTCATCTTTGGCTTTTAATATGCTTGGATTTTTATTCCAACATGAATGTAATTTTGTTACATTACTTTGAAAAATTCTAACCAACTTACCAGGAAAAGCACATTTAATGTAAAAAAATGGGTAGTCTCAGAATGTAGACAGTTGGCCTTGATGTACCTTTATTGTGGTAAAATATACATGAAATAAAATTTACCATTTTAACTATATTTAAATGTACAGTTCTGTGGCATTAGGTACATTCCTTGATTTGCTTTTAAAGGCATTCTGAAGATAATGGTTTACTATTTAGACTGCATTTATTAAAAATGTGCAAATAGGCCAGGTGCGGTGGTTCATGCCTGTAATCTCAGCACTTTGGGAGGCCGAGGCGGGCGGATCACGAGGTCAAGAGATTGAGATCCTCCTGGCCGGCATGGTGAAACCTCGTCTCTACTAAAAATACAAAAATTAGCTGGGCGTGGTGGCATGCGCCTGTAGCCCCAGCTACTGGAGAGGCTGAGGCAGGAGAATTGCTTGAACCCTGGAGGTGGGGTTGCAGTGAGCCGAGATGGTAACTAAGAGAGACTCCATCTCAAAAAAAAAAAAAGTACAAATAAATTGTGTTCATGTGTTTTTTCACCAAATGGTACAGGATCAAGTGGTTTTCTTTTATGTGGGACATGAAGCGATAATTGGATCCAAAACCAAAAGTGGAAGATGTATTTTAGAAGGCTAACTAAGAATAAATAGCAAGCTCTGCAAATCACCGTAGAGGTAATGATAGGGTACTGCAGAAATGGGAGTGATAATTACTCTCATTTTCAGATACCTGCCATTGTTGGTATCTCTAGTTCTGTGATATTTCCACAACTTGCTGAGGAGGAACTGGTTATACTTTCATACTTGACATCTTCTTTTTCCTGATGAAAGAAGAGATTATTTGCACTTTGAGAGTTTGGCTTTTTAGTGATCCATTCGTTGTACTTGATTATCAAATAAAGGGAGGCAGTTATCGCAAGCAAAAATTCTTAGTCATTTGAAAATTACATTAGATATCTTTTATTCATTACTTTGATTTCGTGAAGTGTTATGCTCAGAACAAAAATGTGTTCTTAAGAAAGAGTTTGGCTAACTCTAAAAGCTACTCTGCTCTTTTCAGCTAATAGTTTCATAAAAATTTTTGGTTGTACCTACTGTTGAAATGATAAATTAAAAAAAATTATTTACAAAACTACACAGTATTTGGTAGTGCCACCTGGAAAACCAGAAGGCTTGAATTTGCCTGTCACTTGGTAGTTGGAGATGCTGTATATTTGGCCTGAGTGTCCAGCTGTAATGGAAATGCTCTGTATCTGTGCTGTCCAGTATGGCAGTCACCAGCCACATGTGGCTACTGCACTTCAAATATGGCCAAGGGAACTGAAGAACTGAACTTGAGTTAATTTTAATTATATTTAAATAGCCACATGCCTGGTGGTTACTATATGACAATGCAGTCAAACCGACATCATCATATAGCCTTTATACAGATATTTTAAAGAAAATAACAGCTGGGCCAGGCGCGATGGCTACGCCTGTAATCCCAGAACTTTGGGAGGCTGAGGGGGTGGATCATGAGGTCAGGAGTTCGAGACCAGCCTCAACATAGTGAAACCCTGTCTCTACTAAAAATACAAAAATTAGTGGGTGTGGTAGCGTGCGCCTGTAATCCCAGCTACTCAGGAGGCTGAGGCAGGAAAATCGCTTGAACCCTTGAGGCAGAGGTTGTAGTGAGCTGAGATGGCACCATTACACTCCAGCCTGGGGGACAGAGCGAGACTGTCTCAGAAAAAAAAAAAAAGAAAGAAAATAATAGCTTATTTTAAAAAGCTCAGTTGAAGTGATCATAGTTTAATTTCTAAGTTTATGGCATTTTATCTTTCATTGCTGCATGGGCATAATTATTTCATGATGCTGCAAAATAAAATTTGAGCTTCTAATTTTGAGGGTCTAGGAAAAAAATGGGATGTTACAGTATCTCCTTTAGCAGTTTGACCAGCTGATCAGTAGAATTTGTATATTTCTGAGCATAACTGCAAAGTGTGCAGCTCCACAGACCAGTAGCTTAACTTTTGCTTAAATACTTGTATTATTATTTACAAAGGTCTGGTTTTATTTGCACAGATTTGCACAGAACAACTGAAATTGTGTTTTGAAACTGAAAATCTTTCAAGTTATGTATTTGGAACATTATATTTGTATGATTTCAAGTTATGTATTTAAAACATTTTATTTGTATGATTATATCATATTTTGAAAGAATTCTTTTTGCTTGAGTAATAGTGTAGAAAATTAGCTTAGATCAGGCTTTATTCCAGAATAAAGTTTAGATTAGGTCCCTAAAGAGAGGTTCCTATCTTTATAGAATTACAGTTACCAAAGGCTGTTAAACAAATAATCTATTTTTAGAAATGTGCAAAATATTTCACATTTCTTTTTTTTTTTTTTTTTTTTTTTTTGAGACAGAGTCTTACCACTCTGTAGCCCAGGCTGGAGTGCAGTAGCACGATCTCAGCTTACTGCAGCCTCCGCCTCCCAGGTTCAAGCAATTCTATGCCTCACCCTCCCAAGTAGCTGGCATTACAGGTTACGCTCAGCTAATTTTTGTATTTTTTAGTAGAGATGGGGTTTTACCATATTGTCCAGGCTGGTCTTGAACTCCTGACCCTGGTGATCCACTAGCCTCGGCCTCCCAAAGTGCTGGGATTACAGGCATGAGCCACCGCGCCCGGTAGTGTCTCACATTTCATGTGCATTAGTTTTGTTGCCTTGTGACTTCAGCTCTTAAAAGCTGAAAGATGTTTGAAAATTTCTGTATTTTTACCTGTTCCAGAGAAATCAGATTTAGACTTTTTTAAAGAAATTTACACAAGCATACACCTGCTTATATTTAACAATTAAGGAGAATGTATTTATCTGGAAGACACATGGAGGGTCATTTATTCACATACACTGCTTCTAGGAAGAACTGTGTTCCCTCTGTCTTTATCCCCACCGCCCCAGCAGACAAGAAAACAAAACTTTCTTTTCTGGAGCTTTTAAGAATACTGTAGACCTTTATCTCTTTTGGTGATCTTCCATAGTGTGTGGCACTCTTAAAAAGTCTTTCTAAAGCTAAGTTAACACTGATTATTCTTGAAGCTCGTGTTATCTAGCCTCTCCTTAGCTTAAATAGGATAACTGCATACCAGTATGTGCTCTCACCAGCATCTCCACAAGGATCTCACAGAATAAGAAGAATAGCAATTAAGAGTTTAGGAATCCAGAGTGTTCTTTTCAGCTCATGCCACTTAAGCCACACATTATTTAAATACTTGTTTTTTGATGGTGTGCTAGTTACTGAACAGAACATTCTCTTTAATCAGATGTAACTGAAAAAAGAAAACATAGATGATGTGACTATGTATGAAATGTATAGTTATATTGAAGTGGTAGGTGAGACATTAAAATTCTATGTCTTATTGGGTCATTCGGGGATCCTTTAGGAGCATTAAGTTTTAAGTAGTCAGTGATTTCTTAAAACACTTTGCATACCATCTTATCAAAATAAATGTCTTATCAAAGAAATGCAACTTTTAAACATTATTAGATAATAGGCAGGAAAAGTAGTTTTACAGATTTAGAAACTTTTTTCTACATAAAATATACTCAAAACCAAATTATTTGTTTGGATAATCGAACCAGATTTTTGATGAATATGTTCATTTGGCCAGTAAGTACTGAACTTTCACTTTTTTGTTTGTTTGTTTAGACAGAGTCTTGCTCTGTCACCCAGGCTGGAGTGCAGTGGCATGGCATCATCTCAGCGCACTGCAACCTCTGCCTCCTGGGCTCAAGTGATTCTCTAGCAGCAGCCTCCCGAGTAGCTGGGATTACAGGAGTGCACCACCACACCCAGCTACATTTTTTTTTCTATTTTTAGTAGAGACGAGGTTTCACCATGTTGGCCAGGCTGGTCTCGAACTCCTGACCTCAGGTCATCTGCCTCCCAAAGTGCTGGGATTATAGGCGTGAGCGACTGCACTTGGCCAAACTTTGACTTTTGAAGTGCATACTTCAGTTGTTTTTCTGGATACAGGTTTATAACTTAATACTACTTTATTTAAATTTCAAACATATCAACCCAAAATCCCTTAAGGCCCAAGCATAGAAAAGTAGTAGAAAACCACGATGAATAAACTATTATAGATTACCAGTAAACTACTTGTGGTAACAAAAAATGATTAAGGCAATTTACTGTTCTTCCACAGGGAGTGAACAATTTATATGTAAAAGCAAGGAGAGTGGAAGCTTCACTCTAACTTCTCTCCTGGAGATGAAGAGGAGCCCCCTTTCTATGCCTCACACTGTGCCTGGTGATTTAGGTTGGTCATCCTGTCTAATCCGCTTACTACACTCTGAAGTTGATCTTCCCACTCTCATTCAACAGATGAGGAATTTGAAGCTCAAAGGGTTTAAGTAATTTGTTTCTGGTCACTAGTAGAAATGAGATTTGAGCTGCCTGCCCGCAAACACGTGCTCTGTTCAAGATGGCAAATGCTTGGGTCAGAATATTTTTATATGTTTGACAGGACAAACAGTGGTAATGATGTTCTTTTGGCTAATTGTAACTTCAACAATTGCTTTTCAAAGCATAACCCTACTGTAGTTTTAAAGTAGAAAAGGAAAAATGGGAAAAAAAAGATGGAGACATCTTCCCTTACTTAAATCCATACTGGATGAGAAGATTGGTAAATAGTTCTCTTATGGACTTGTTAAATGATGTGGAGGTGCTTACCTCCCCTGGGCAAAGGAAACATCTCAATAGCTGTTTCTTCCCACCTCTATCTAATAATATTACCATAGAGATCTCAGATCTTCCACATCTGCAGGGAAAGAGAAGGGGTTTGGTAATTAGCTTTTGTATAAGGGGTGTTAAATAGTCTTTCTTGAGATGATATCTGTAAATGTGGTTTGAAGGTGATAATGTATTAGGTTGGTGCAAAAGTAATTTCGGTTCTTACCATTACCTTTAATGACAAAACCACAATTACTTTTGTACCATCCTAATAGGAAAGGAGCAGAGTAGGATAGGCATGTTGGGAGAAGTGGAGGACAGGGACACATACAATGTCTGCTGTGAGATGACCAGTGTCATTCAGACGTTTCCAGTTACTTGAATGGTGCAGCAATGACTTTGACGTGTCCAGATGGGAGTGGAGTGTCTCCACTTGCAGCTTCAGGACTGTCCATGTAGTAGGGAGCAGCAATTCAGTGTAGTCAGATACCTTTGTTGGAAATAGATTAGGAGCTGATTTTGAATGAAATCACATTAAATCTTTGCTTTTCATTCTCCCTCTTTAACCATTTGGTTGTTTTTGGATGGCCTTTTGGGGATAACATCTGCTCAAAAGATATTTAGTTACTATATTCTGTATTCCAGGCACTATTGTAAATGCTATGGAGACAGGAAAGGAAGTTTTCAGGGAGCTTTACCTTTCTTCCATAGTGCTTAATGGGGGATTTGGATGGGAGAGAGAGAAAATAAACAAAAAAGAAAAACATGAGAGTTAAATGGGATTTAAGAAAGGTAACGTGACTGCAATGGCTACTTTAGATTGGATGGTCAGGAAGTGACCTTTTAGCTGAGACCTGAATGACAAGAAGGAGCTGCTCCTGTGAAGATTTGCAGGTGAAGCATTTCAAGTGGGCATGATTCCCAGGCACTGGTGCAGAGGCCCCGAGGAAGCACTAGGGGCTGGGGCGAGGGACGGGGGAAGAGGGGGGTGGCAGGGGCAGGGCAGGTCTTCATGGGCAGAGGGCAGAGTGACTAGAGCTGAGGAAAAGACCTGTCAGCATATAGGTTTTTGTGGGCCAGAGGGAAGGGTGGAGGTGGCATGGGAAGGGACGTGGGAGCCACAGAAGAGGTTTAGTTAGCAAAAGCGACAACCTGATTGATTAGGAAAGCTCACTCTGTTGGTGTGTGGACAGTGGATCTTAGAGGTGCCAGAGTGTAAGACTTGGGCAAGGTGGGAAGAGTAGGAAAGTCTACAGAAAGCTGCCAAAAATAAATTAAAGGGTTTTAATTTTATTTATTTTTTATTTTTTACTACACCTAAGGCCCAGCTGACAGTAAGAATTGGTTGTGAAGGCACTCAAGAGTTTGTCACTTCCTCTGATAAATTGTTTTATTGACCCTCAGACGCCCCAGGGGTGAGAGGAGAAACTGTAGCACTTACCCAGGGTTGGAAGTAAGACAAGACAGGAATCGTGGAAGATCACTCCTGTATCCACAAGCTCCTTCCTGTGGGACTAAAGAGAAACCATACTTTTTATATTACCAGAGAGCTCTGGAGAGCTCTGACAGCTGCACAGAGCAGTTTAAATTTAGGCTTGAGAGAAAGCCTTCTGTCACCATGTTTCTTTAAAACTCAGTAGTGTGTATCAGGTTTCTCAAGGAAGCCATAGTCTGTCCTGAAATGCTTTAGGACAGCTTTACTTTTGATCACATGATCAGAGTGCACTGGAAGCTTCTGATGCTTCAACTTAAAAGTTCCTTGACTCCCCGCCTTTTTTTTTTTAATTTTAAAACAATAATATCTTCATTTTTCCGGCATAAAGTAGCGAGTGACCTAGGAAAATCAAGTCAGAGTTAACTTTAATTCTAGAAATGGTCTCTTCGTGCCAGTGTTTTCTGCATCACAACAAGATCTAGATAATAACTGCTTAGTTTGTGTTATGTAGGTAATTTTCAAAAATTTTGTTAATTTCCTGAAAAGGTTGGGGGGCATCTATTTTGGATAATGCTTTTATTTTAAAGGTTGATTGGATCTTTCTCTGGTAGGTTTTGCTTGTTGCTTTTAGTAGCCAGGGACCTGGACTTTCATTCTGCTTCTTTTCCTCTCTTCTGTTTTCTCCTGGAGCTGTTGAGTCACCAGGGCACACAGATCCCTGTTCTCCATTCCCTGGGGCGCCTGTTTGGCCTCACCCCTCTCCTACCTGTACTGTTGTAATGCTCTCCTTATCTATGTTCTTACCTTTTCTGTTCTCTGCCCCGTCAGGCCATTTAAGGCACTGCTTCCCTGGTGGTCTTTTAGAAACAGCAGCGTGTCTCTTCCCTCTCCAGAATTCTTCAAGTCTGACCTCTGTTCCTTACAGCATAAAATATATAAACTCTTCAGTGAGATAGAAAGTTTCTTTATTGTGTAGACCAGTGGATTTCAGCCTTTTTGTGTCATTGATACATTCCCATTTCAGAATTTTTAGCTGCGTAATGGAAATGATTGAAAAACTCAAAACATCAAGTCATTTATTAAAACACAGCACCAGCTGTGGCACAGTAGTGGGAATGCCTTGTGCTGTGCAGAAGAGCATCCGGTCACCTCGCAGTTCATTCGCCCTGCCTTTGGAATTGTGTTTTGTCTTGCTCACAGCAAGTTGTACTCTGTTGCATATTGCTCTCCACTCTTGCCTATTGCCCTCCATGACTTGCTCCACTCCATCGGACTTTGCCTTAACAGTGTGTGTATGAAACAAATTTTGTGCATTGAAAATTTTTGCAGCACATTCGTGGCTTGTGGGTTGAGAATTGACCCATCTCTTATTTGTCCTGCCTTGCCTCCCACCTCTGTGCTTCAACAGTTCCAGGACTATAGTTGTGAGGGCATGCCACAGTTTCCTGTGTCTTTATACACAATGTTTCTCTGCCTAGATGGTTCTCTTCCTGCTTGTGTTACTCACCCTACAGTTTCAGCTTAATAGTGCTTAATGTTAAGCCTTCTTCTACTGCTCGGAGGGGATTGTTTTTTTCTGTTCTCGCTGGACTTCAGATGCTTTAAATGTACTTCACCAGGAATTTCTCATTTCTCAACATTGCACCCTTTTCATTGTTTGCAGTGCTTCTTCGTTGTTCCATAAGCTCTAAGAGGATGTGGACCATGCCTTTTCATCTTTGTGTTTCTAGCACTTACACAGTGTTTGGCATACTGTAGGGATTTAATATTGTTTGAGTTAATGGATGAATGAATATTCTTATTTTGGATTTTCTTTGGTGAGTGTAGTTCTTGCCTCTACTTCTATAGCAAAGTGGGAGGTAGGAAGGAAATAACTAGAAGCAATGGATTGGTTGTAGTTCGATCATCATGGATAGATCTTAGAAAATGTAGTGTTTAGTGAGTAAAAATAAAAAATAGAATGAAATCTGTAACAGTACCTTTACGTAAAATAACACAAATGCCTGGCACACAACAAGGCTCAGTTTAGAAGGAAGCACACCAACACTAAACTTATCAATAGTTGGAGTCAAGGAGGAATTAACTAAATGTATTTGTTCTTTTGCTTTATACATCGATTGTTTATGACAGATATTGAAGCAGAGTAGCCTAAGATGAGTTGCTTTAGAGGATACGTTCAGAATTTGAAACCTATCTAAATTCAGCTTAGTTGAAAGAAGAGAAAAGATTTCTTAGTTTTACTTAAGCAGAATTCTTTGAGACATTGTCTGACTTTGAAAACGTTCACTGTGAAGTAATATCATTTATAGAGAAACATTTCTTGATGCTTCAGGATGTGAACATCCTCTTTGTCATGTTCTTGTCGCCTGTTAACTTTCTCCTCTTTGTGGAACTTTGATTCCCTGCGTCACAGTTTCAGTTCAGTCCAACAAACTTGTATTGCACATTTGCTTTGTGTGAGATCCGACAGAGTTTTTTGGGGAGTGAGGTATAATGTAGGAGGAGAAAAACCAGGGAAGAAGCATTGAAGAACCAAAACCTGTGTCCTAAAGAATGTATGGACCAGTAGGACAGATAAGACAGGGATACAAACAACTACAGTGTGAATGGTTGTCAGAGAAGCAAAGAGAATATTTACTTCTGGCTGGAGGTAGGTGTGTGGGTAGGGACGGATGGATTGGAGGAAGTTTTATGGTCTTTGAATTATTCTGGAAGGATGGGGATGACATTGACACTGCAGGACAGTGTAGGAATCAGGTGAGCTACTCTGGGGAGAGAAGTGAGGAAAAGTGTGGCTATGTTTAGATTTCTCATTTGGTGACTTGAGGCTATAACTGTGGAGTAGATAATTTAAAATACGTTTTAGGTCTTAATATTTCTTATAATTGAAATGGAATTCCTTGAAATTCAAAGTATGCAAATATAAATACCCGTGTATATGATCATAATGTATTGGTATTGTTGTTGGGTTAACTACTGGTATTGTAATTAATATATACGTAGATTAATATACACTTCTGTTATTTGCTAGCGAAACTAATACTCTATATTATTTACAGCAAATTACTCAGAAACCTAGCTTCATGTTACTTCCCTGCTCAAAACCCTCTAATGCAGTGGTTCTTAAACTTAAGTGTGAGTACTGGGCCTCACCTCTGGGGTTTCTGAATCAGGAGGTGTGGAGCAGGGCCTGGGACTTCATATTTGACAAGTTGCCAGGTGATGCTGGTGCTGTTTGAGAATTGCACGTTGCAAATCACTACTCTAGTGACTTTTCCCTTGCAATAAAGTCCACACTCCTTATTCTTGACCTACAAGGCCCTGCTCGAGCTAGCCCCTGTTCTACCTCTGCCCTCATTGGCACAAGTCTGTATTCCTGATGTGGCGTTTTTTCTGGTCGTGGAATTACCACTTCCGGGCCTTTGATGAAATGTCTTCCTTCAGATGTTTCAAGTGACTCTGGCTTCTTCAATCTCAGCTCCAAAGTCCCCTGCACCCTGAGGTGTCTTTCCTAATCACGATCAGCCATCCTCTCCTCATCACTTCCATAATTCTTTATCATATCACTTTATATACTATGCTCATTTGTGTACTACCAGCCTCTCTTCTCTGCCCTAAGGAAGGCAAGCTTTTTCATCACTGTGTTCCTTTTGCTTTAACTGTGCTTCCTTAGTAGGTGTTTAGTAAGTACTAATGGGTGAATGAATGAAACTTCTTATTGAAGTCAGCAAGAAGTTAGGATTGAGGGGAAGTCATAGAACCAGGAGCTTCTTTGGCATGGCTGGCTTTGATAGGATATGACTCCTATAAGTTTCTATGTAGAGGTCCCTGTTACCTGTTTATGTATATGAAGTGGTTCTCTTACCAGACATCTGTGACCAGCAGGGCTACTTTATGAATTTTTCCTTAATTAAAGTAACTACTTCATATTTGCTCTATCATTTTCTTCCAGAATGTTGATTATTTCAGAATATGATTGTGTGCTCCAGATGGTATTGAATGGATGGTCAGGATAGTCCATGCATGATTAACGTTTTAACAGAATATTGTTCAAATTGATATTGAGACTTCACATGTTATTGATTTCTGAATTCTATTAACTTGCTGTAAGTGAGCAAAGAAATAGTTTATGATGTAAAAAAATCCTTTGAATATGATTTTATGATTTTGCTTTAAATAAACTCAGATGTAACTGATAGGAACTGATGGGTTGATGTTAAAAATATGCCATCATAAAAAGTGGTACACTTAGTGTAGAAGTAGGTTTAATATCATTGAGCCTTAATAGAACATTGGTATACATAACTCATGGTAATTGATGAGGATTTTTAAAAGCAGTTTAATGGCTCCAGGAGTGAACTGTAGAGAAACAGCTAAGAAATCATGATAGGCCTTTGTAAACAGTGATTCTCTGATAACTTTAATAAGGTTGGGACCCATTGTCAGGGAGGTAGAGAGTGTCTCTTTGAGGGAAAGGACTCAAATATGTAGTGTCCCTGTGACTCCCGAGGAAGGTTCCAGAGACCCCTGTGGGTTGCCTACACAGATATTGGAGAGACGAGGACGGACAGCCCAGGCTGGGGTAGTTGAGCAGCACACTTCTTGCAGAATGCTGGCAGCCTAGCCCACAGCTAGGGTGCAGCATGTCTGAATTAGGGAGCCAAGCTCACCAGTGCCCTTGGTGTGCAGTCCCAGCTGGCAGAGTGAGCACTGGAGCAGAGTTCTAGGTCTGTGCAGAGACAGGCAGAGTATCCTCGAGGACTGGAATGGTCTGCATCTCCTTCCTAAACCCCGCCCAGTGTTAGAAGCCATGGTTGGGCTAAATGGCTGTGTATGAGTTTGAAAGAAACTTTGGTTATATCTTAATTTAATCCCTGCTCTGTATCGCAGTGTTGGGAGAGGTGTTTTTGCTTGACTGGGTTATAGGAAGCCTAGTGGCATCCTCCTCTTACAAAAAATATTTTCAGGCCATCCTTTGTAAGAGGTACAACAAAATACAGAAACTGAAGTATAGTTTTACATTTATCTTCCTGCAGAGGAATTGTGAAACACAGAAACCATTAGGATTTTCCCCTAATCTCTCTACAAACGTAATTGCCTGGCTGTTCCTGTGGTATTTCCTGTGGGTTGCAAAATTTGGGGAGGATTTGTGTCACTCTTTTTACAGATTGTTCATTTCATAATTTTCTCTTTTTTCCTCTTAGGTAAACTTGAAGGATTTGAGTTTTTATAAATGAAAACTCTGACGGTGCTGTTGTAGAGCTTAATTTCCCTTTGGTGACAGGGAACATCTTATACTCTTGATTCCTTTCTTCTTTCTGTAGAACTAACTTCACATGATTTTCTTAATCAAATGAATAAACGTTAGCCTTTGACTCATCTTGTAAATGCCCTAATCATTTATTTTTGTATTTCCTCTTAGAAAAGTCTTTCAGATTTTAAACTGAAGTAATTCCTCTTTAAAACGAGTTATTCTTGTGTTGATAGCATAACATCATAGTTACAGTACATACATGCTCTGTAAACACAGAACTCTTAAATCTGTGACCCATTGTTTTTAAATGAAAATTATCTGTGACTTTGAATTTTTGGAAGGGCAAATCTTCATTTGGATATGACTGATATGAATTACTGTGCAGCGAGTCTGTAGGTGGCCTGGCACAACTTAACACAGTGTTTTTTTTTTTACCTTTCCCTGAACTTTCCTTCTCTCGAGATAGATGACTATAGGAGGTAGAAACAAATTGTAATCACATTTACCATTTTTGATGAAATATTTTCATGTTCTTTTATCCCAGTTTGTATTAAGTATACTTTTAAATTGTAAATTATTATAAAACTATTTTACTGTTGAGATTTTAAAAATTTAAAAGTGATGTCTATACTTGTCCCTGGTGTCGCTGATTTTCTGTGTGTTTCATACAGGTCAGTATATATATATATTTTAGATGGTAGATATGTGTGTGTGCACGTACCCACATACATATTTCTACTTTTTTTTTTTTTTTTTTTTTT